>NC_087216.1:12485462-12502962 GCF_015104395.2 Macrobrachium nipponense | reverse complement strand
ATGTCGTAATGTTGGATTACCGAGAAGTCGAGTGGGAAATTAAATGAATGATGATTATGGACAAAACATATCATACTATATCATACTATAATGGGCGTAATGTCTGTCTGTGCCTGTCATTCAATCACGGCCAAACGGCTGATCAGATGGGAATGAAACTTGGCAGGATTATGGTGGGGACCCCTAAGATGGTTTGTAATGGGGTTTCATCCAACCTACTCCCCTCCTTTGTAGGGGGTGGGGGTGAGAAGGGATTCCCTGAAACGGAGCTGTTTCTGGCCGTGAAACGATGCTGGTTATTCCCGTAGACTTAGTTACTTTGCTATTTTTCATACATAATTTCTGTACAACTTCCCAGGAGAAAGTCGCGAATATTTCAGCTCGGACACAATAGAAGATGAAAATTATCATCAATATCCATAAGATTTTTTGAATAACTTACATCCATCGGGCCTGCCAGTGCACAAAATAACGTTTGAAGAAGTACTGCCCGGTAATGTTGCTTCGGAATTTCGATCCTGCCA
The DNA here is from genome assembly GCF_015104395.2 of Macrobrachium nipponense. Lineage (NCBI taxonomy): Eukaryota > Metazoa > Arthropoda > Malacostraca > Decapoda > Palaemonidae > Macrobrachium > Macrobrachium nipponense. Next base: position 12,502,438 of record NC_087216.1, on the reverse strand, counting down.
ATGGACATTGTAACGGAACGAGGTACACCGTTATGGAGCTAAACTCCCACGTCATCGAAGAAGTGATAGCAACGGGCCCTCACACCGGCAAACGTCTGTTCATCCCCCGGATTCCTCTGATGCCTTCGGACAACCAGTTTCCGTTCCAGCTACGGCACAGGCAGTTTTTCATCAACCTGGCCTTCTCATTCACTGCAAACAAGTCGCAGGGCCAGACTTTGGATCGTGTTGGTGTGTTTCTGCCATCACCCATGTTCACGCATGGCCAACTGTATGTGGCGATGAGCAGAGCAACTGACTCTGCCAATTTGAAATTAAGTTGTTGACAAACTGATAATATTGTGTACAAAGAGGTTCTGTAGTAGGTATGTATCAAAATCGCCCTTATTTTAATATTGCTGAACAAATAGTACATATAAATTTTTCACTTCTCCACCCGTATTTTATCACCCATCGTAGATGGGTCAGTTTGCTAGTATCGATAATTGGGCCAGGATAGAGATGCTGGTACTAAATTAGAGAATATGAAGTTGATTATAACTGTACATTGTGAAGCTATGGAAACGAAGAGAAACCGGAAGAAGGAAGGGACATTAATAATCATGAAATATAAAAGAATGTCAAGAAGAGTATTAAGAGAAACTGGTTGCTTTCTATATAACATAGGCTATATAAAAGTGAGAAAACAACTCTCAAGATCTATCCGTCAAATTGGTAAGTAAAATGAATTGTGTGAAAGCACTTGTCAGCAATTATCTAGATATGAAACATGTGAAGAAAAATGTTCAAAAGAATGACAGATATAATAGGTGAAAGACAGTCCTTCAGGGAGAAAATACACTACGGTTTCTATCAACCCTGAAAAAAACGCCGTTCGAACTTAATCAGTAATTTAACATTTGATATATAATAATCCAATGAGAAGATTCTCTCGACTAGTCCTTACATAACTGGTGACAAATGTTAAAATCTGCTTTACTATACGTAATATCAATCAATATCTGGAATTAAAATATACTTTTTTTCGCTAACCCCTTTTGTTATCCTTTCTACTACTTCCTTCACATCTACACCCATTCTCGTCCCAACTTTGAAGACATCTTATAGTTACAAGTCTTTCGTATAATTTTGCTTGCCATCGTCCCCATTACCGATAACAGATTGGGGTAATGAATTTAGAATAGCAGTATTACTTGGCGAGTTAACCTGTAGGCAAGTCAGTGTTACGGGTTTCGTTCAAATTCCCATTCTTACCAGAATAAGTTGAAATGTAAAATAAGATGTAGTCTCTATAAATGTCCTTATATACTCTGCCCGTTTGATATTGTGTACTACATACAGCCATATCGTAAGCCAGGAATTCAAGATGAGGTTTAAGAGCCGAGTTATATACCTATACAAAAATTTTATGAATGATTATTTTCAAAATCATGGGGGAACCAACAAGCCAGCCACCTACATACCCAGCATCGATCGTCATGCAGCACCTAATTCGCATGTAACTGCAACTGAATACTAACCTATCACTGCCCGGAGTACTGTACACTTCATAACAGTTCGTTTATCGGTAGAAGCAGCAACGATTTTCGGTAACCGATAAGAACTACCTCACACACACTTCCAAATGCCACCTGGAAGCGTAATGTCTATTTTTCTTCAAAACCATAACACAAAATTTAAGTATGTTTTCTCTTGTCGAGAAACACCTCCGGTCTTCGCAGGGCGTTCCCCAAACTATCAATGACTGTTTTCAACTTAAACAGCCTCGTTACAATTGGATCGTCTCCTTGAACTCTGTACTAATAAGCGAGGCGCGTAGGCATGGAGGTATATATATATATATATATATATATATATATTATAATATATATATATATATGTGTGTGTGTGTGTGTGTGTGTGTGTGTGTGTGTGTCTGTGTGTGTGTGTGCTACAGAAGAGATAAGTCATTCGGTTGTTGTAAGTCTTCCTGGATGACATTGCAAGCCATATGCCCTTGACTACAGCTGGCGCTAATACCCATTCTCAGCCAAGTCGACCGGGATTTGAACTAGGGACCTTACGAAGGAGAGCCCGATATTCTACCTCCTAGTTTCTTAAGAGAGAAGTTAACTTGCAAGTCACTTGTGTACTTCTTCTTTCCCACCGTTACCCCTACATCAAGAGATCGGCTGGCTGATGCGCCTTCTCCACTCCTATCAAAGGCATCATCGCATAGAAATCTAAAACAATGAACACTCGATTCCGAGGGAAATTATATAGGTACTCTAGCCCACAGGGTATACATAGACCGAGGGTCTCACAAACCAGCGCTTCATGTCTGACTATATTTCTTGATATTTTTAGCCTTGCATAACAATATATAAGAAGCGTTATCTAGGGAACAGTTCCTCAGATGCTTATAGGCCTTGTTATACTTATAATTCAAGCTAATATTAATAGTAATCTAGTCCAGATTGCTGATAAAAGTCCATGACTTGAGAGTGCTAGCGGTGTGTATATTGTGGGAAATCATCTTCGAAATATTGAATCTCAGATGTCTTAATGTGACTATTAAAAATTTATGAATAACTGTGTTTTTGATGGAGCTAACTACTGCATATCGACCTATCATAAACTACTTAAAACAGGCCTCCTGAAGCTGCAAACAACACTTGAATGGGCAGTGAAATTAACTAAATTTGTCGCACACCTCTTATACTTGATTTACACTGGCTACCTATCAAAGCAAGAATCAATGATCAAATATGGGTAACAATGGAGCAAGCTATAAAGACTGGATGTCCCAAATGTATGACAGTACACATTACAACCGACGAACGGTGCTACACAAAACTTGCCACATACGCTTCCTAGTTATTTGAACCAAATTGTAATTCGTTACTTGTCGTAACGTATACATGTTCCTAAGATGGAAAAAAAGATAACAAAGGTGAATTAGCCAATGAAAGTGTAGTAATCATCAACTGAAGGAAGAGCTAGAAAATTGCGTAGGTTTATATGTATAGATTAGAAAATTAATAAAATCTAAGAAAAGCAAATGTGCAACAATGCATATGCAGCAGTGATATGCAGAGCAAATAGGTCACACTTTGCTAATCATAAACGGACATACAGAAGTACCGTATGAAACCAAGCCAATTTCTGTGGAAATGCCGGAGATTATTGATTTTTGTTTATATAACTTTGATGAAGAAAAATTAGAGCAAAAAATGCTATACCATATTTGGAAAAGAAAGCCCTGAAATTTAAGCACCGTCCTAAAGTGTGAAAAACGAATTGAGGTGCTTTTGTAAAGACAATGATTAAACTGTGAATCTGACTTGACCTAACTTAAGCGTCTTCAAAATAAACCGCATAACTGCTCTACTGCTTATCTGGTATACTATATATTAAATTTTTTGTTGTTGTAATACAATTTTCTGTATTGTACGTTTGCGTTAATCATATTGAGATAGTATTTTGAGTTAGGTATCAGAACCATAGGCTAGGCTAAGTACTTTCTTAGGCTATGCTTAGAAGCATACCTTAGGCTACGGTAAGCAACTAGCTAGGTAGGTAGTCTAGCGCATGTAAATTTTATCCAAAGAAGAGAACTAATGTATTATACATAAAGTTTTATGGGAGGAACTGCATTTTTAGGGATAATTAAACACCTCTTATCTTCCTAACCACACCAAGCTTGATCGAATGTACTACCTAATCCAGCTAGGCCTACCAAGCTATCCTTACCTGTTTTCGGTGGTGTTTTACGACCCAGTATCTCAGTACTGCTTCCTATCTACTACCTATAGAAGGGTATCGCCGTCAGAGCACTTCATGCGAAGCACTGTAGAAATTAAGGTTCTTGCAGCGTCCCATTGACCCCTAGCTATAGCTACCTAGGGTAAAAAACCTCATGGTACAGGGGTGGACCTTGTACGATCAATGTGTACAACCCCAAGAAAAGTACATTATAACGCGCCCTGACACTGGAGTAGGGGTCTTTAGCTCCGTTTCTCACCAACAAGAAGTCGCGACTGATGCCCATCTCCGATGTCAGGACGCGTTATAATGTACTTTTTTGGGGGTTGTTCACGTTGATCGTACATGGTCCACCCCTGTACCATGCGGTTTTTTACCCTAGCTACCTCTATGACTTTGCCCCTGTTCTCTTCCATCCTACTTTCCAACCTCTCCTAACAATTGTTTTGGAGTGCAAGTGCAAGGATTTCCTCCCATTACAACTCTTAAAACATTTTTACTGTCAATTTTCCTTTCAGCACTGAATGACCTTAGGCTATGGGTTCCAGCACTTGGTCTTTGGCCTAAATTGTTTATTCCACCGTCTGCAGTAGGTATGATTGCTTGATAATTGGTGCTTTATGATATTTTCGTAATTATCCTGTGACCTTATCCTAGGATAGTACCCTCAGGGATTCCCCAAACTGCAAAAAGTCCAGTTGACCCCATATATAAATCACGAAGCGGCATTATTTGTCAGAATTTTTCAATTTTTCTCTTGTTGTTTAGCCTAAGCTCAGGTAGCAACTTTCATAGCCTAGTTTAGGTCTAGGCAGGGTAACTTAGCCATATAGCTAATCACTGATAAGTGTGAACTATGCTCAGGCACAGCCTACTTAATCTCTTTTCACTTAGGGATAGTGTTCTACCTGACCTAGGGTGTTGTAAGCAGGGCTGCCTGATTTCCACACTAAGGAAATCTACGTTCGGTCACAGACAGTTACCAGTTATGCAATATATCCAACTTTATCGAACTCGGAGGAATGTATAAGTTGTTTATTGAGATTTTGTAAGTAGTACTCTAAACTTAGAGGTATGAATTCCCAACCAATAGCTTTTTTATTTTTTATTTTTAAATTTTGTTTTTTTTTAATTTTTTTTTTACCCTAAGTAAGGGTATAGACACTGGCCCTTTCCGTCTTTAGCTCATATTGTGTAAACATTTATATAGTTAGATTTTTATTCTAGTTTATTTTGACGAGTGGGTAAAAGAAGCAAAACTTCTCAACAACAGTCGGTACTCCTTTAATTTGATGATGAAAAACTGGAATGAAACTTATCTAATTTGACGATGAAAAAAGTAACATATATAGTTGTTTTACAACAAGTTTATATATATAAGGCATCTTAATCACATCATCGTAATGAAGTATAACGATAAGTTTTTAATGATGTTCAATCCGGCATTATTGCCATAAATTCAATGACTAGACTTATATCTTGGGCCAACTAGGTAACACTGTTGGTTATATGCTCGCAAGTGAACTTAAAAAATAATGATCACACTATTGTATCATTGTAATTACATAATTACAATCACTTTCATAAAGAATTGAAGCTGCAAATGTAACCGTAAGCACCAGTGTTATATCTATGTCTTATTTTTTAGAGTAAAGTAAACTGGTAACGTATCCTGGATCTAGGCTAATGTACTGAACCATTTAATTTTACATGAGGATTTAATTACCACTGCATCTCACTTTTATTGTTGTTATACACAGTGTCATTTATTTAGGTCAATATCAACTGACGACGAAATCATGAGCGCTATCATCTATTCTGGTAAACTAGGCCTATGATTTTTGCTAAGGTCTTACGTTATACGAATTACAGTTATGAAATCATTAAAGCCTGTTCATTTCAAAAGTTTATGTCACTGTAGTTGTTGAATAACCAAATTGATTATACAGGCACGTTAATCATTTTTACAAGCAAAAATTGCAATGTGTATTGCAAAGCTGAAAAGTGCATCGCTAAAAAATAATTTGCTTCATGGCAGTATGAATGTATGCATATATTTCACCAAATTTTCAAGAAAATATACCATCAAAACTAGCGAATTAAGAATACTCTCTAGTATTATGAAAAAGAATAAATGTAGATTTTGTTGAGGACCAGATTGAAAAATAATTTTGATAGGTACTGAGGCTGGTTGGAGCTGGAGTCAGCCAGTTCGTACGGTCAAGATCTAGCTTATATTCTAGGCCTTGGTTTGCACATGAATCAACGGTCAGCAGTATGCATCTGATAAACATCCAAACCCATCCACAAATTAAAAAGGATAAAACTAATTATTTATTTTTGTGGATATTTGTGTGTGAGACTTATAGAATAGAATAGTAAAAAATTTTCATAACTTATTACTGTATTAGATTTTAACTAGCATACGCTTTTTAAGTAAAAAGCGTGGAAATTTTTATGTGTGGATTCCACACTCCACACCTAATCACAATGTGGACAAGGTAAGCCGTATTAGTGACGTCATTTCCACACTTCGGCAGCCCTGGTTGTAAGTACTTTCATCTTTTGCCTGCATCCTTGTAACACCCTTTCTCCCCCCCAGTCCATGTAAGAATCCAAATTCTGTTTATCCTATACCATCCCAAACTTTTTCAAATTAAATCTTTATCATCATTTTTGGATATTAACCTAATTCCTTACCATAAATTCAGGATATTTAACTAAATATAAGTAGTAGGCATTAATGCAAGACTTTTCCAAATAAATTACTGTACATTCCTTCAAGGGTGATTAAGCTTGTGGACAAACGGCAATAATTTCCATTTGCTCACCTTTATAGAAATGCTCTCGGTACATTTGTAACTCCAACAATTCATCAGAGGTTTAGTCTGTGGAAGCTTGCTTTGGAAGTTGACTTTCTTGAGGTTTTTTGTTATTATTATTTAACAAACCGAACAGGCCATTGATTAACTTGTTTCTTGAGATATTGCTTCTAGTGCTAGCTGAGGTGAACTCTCAGACAGAAGTTGTTAAAATGAAATACATTACAGTTTTAGGTAAATATCCATGTTCTTTTTGAATTATTGTTGATCATGTTGAAACAGTCATGTATGCAATTTCACACCCTTTGATGTATAGAAAAGTCATTAAACATCTGATTCTGTTTAGTAAATTATCATTTACCATGTTAAAGTACCTTTGATTAAGATTTATTCCCAAAAATAAATTGCCAGTCCATATTTAAATGCCAGTGAATATAATTGAATGATATCAAATGAATCTCATGTTTCTATTAAGGATACATTAGACTTTTTTTTGGACATTTCATAGAGCATGGTAAAACACCTGAAAATTTAAAAAAAAAAAAATATGTTAATACTACAGTACCTGAGAGTAATACTATTAAGTATCATCATTGTTCATTTGGTAGTACAGTAGTACCTCGAGATACGAAATTAATCCGTTCCGAGGCGCCCTTCGTATCATGAAGTTTTCGTATCTTGGACCACGTTACATGTAAAATGGCTACATAATCCATTCCAAGCCCTCCAAAAACACCCTAGTAAATTTCATTATAAAGCTAAATTGACCTATAAACAATTAAATACTACAACAATTTGGACCATTCAATACCTAAATAATAAAAAAAATGCAAAAATATAACCTGTATATAAAGTGTATACTATTAGTGTACATGTAACAAGAAATATACTGTACGTGGAAAATGTGGAAGCTTACCTTTCGAGTGAGGCTATCTCCGAAAGTGGCGGCAGAGGAGGAGAAGGACAAACGGCCGATACGTATGTACTATGTACACCTTAAAAAATATACATATGTAACTATCCAAGGAAGATTGCTTCTGCCTACTTTTCACAATGTTCCTGTGTGAGCCTTTTTGGGGATGTCTTCTACAAATGATTGCACTTTATGAAAAGCGGCTTTAATTTCTGCCGTTTTTTTTTTTTTTTTTTTTTTTTTTTTCTCTTTTCTTTTTTGCTTTTTTTGATTTTTAACTTTTTTTTTACTTTTTTTTTAATTTATTTATTTTATTTATTTATTTATTATTTTTTTTTTTTTTTTTACAGAATTTTCAACTTTCTGTTTTTTATCACTTGGTTCATTGTTTGCACCTCATGACTCTGTTGGCCCTGGTGTCCATCAAAACCCTGTTCAACCAAATGCTCTCTCTGCAACTGATTGGGTACTGAATGTTCGGCTGCTGACCTTCAACATAAACTGAAGTGCCTTGATTATACTGGTATGCATGTTGTAAATGATTGGTCAACACCCTCTGTCAGCAGGGAGTGTAGATTGCTACCAACCTTGCAAAGTTTCCAGTTATCCCATGAGAGAGACCTTGATCACTTATCCCATGTGAGAGATCTTGGTCACTTATCCCACGAGAGAGATCTTGGTCAATCATATCATATATGTCGTCACTCAAGAGGTGCTCTTCTTTTTCCATTTTCTGTGAAAAGATATGAGAAATTTTTTTTTTTTTTAAATACACAATGACGATCCGAAAACGATCCGCGCGCGTTACTATAACAATGCTGGTACCCGAGTGGCTGAGGCACGCCACCACGTGTACATAGTAGATGCATGATGGGAGGGACGCTGGCCAATAGGAGAGAAGGATCTCATGGGCGCAAACTAGCCATCAGGAACCAATGGAGAGCAGGAGGATGGTGGCGAGTCTACTAGTTACTAAGATTGCGGCATGCGGCGCGAGTTTCAAAATTGTTATCCGGGTGAATCTCGGACTTTCAGAAACCTTTCGTATCTTGAAAACTTTTTGTATGTAGAGCCGTTAATTTTTCGTATGGCTTTCGTATCTCGAGTTTTTCGTAAGTTGAGCCTTTCGTATCTCGAGGTACCTCTGTATTTGACTTAATTCAGTACGTATATCTATTTCTACTGACAGTATGAAATAGCTATCCCAAATAATTATTTCCATTATGACTTGATAAATTATGCAATTGGATTGGATGCTTACTGTTCTTATTACCTGTTTTGCTATACATATCCCATATTACCCTTTTTTCTTACTCTTCAGTGAGCCAGTAAGACAACACCTTGACCAGTGCGATAAGCAGAGAACTTGCAGAGGTTGAACAAAAGCTTATCCTTTTGTAATTATTGATAAGTATCAAAATAAGATGCAAAAGCTTACAAAAATGAGTAAGTTTTAGGTTTATATGTATAATGTTAACTGATCTGCCTCCTTTTTTCCCCCTGACATACAACTTTTGCTGATGAGACCAGGTACCTCAGGCCCTCTTGAATTTTCGTTTCTTTGTACCTAAGACTGTCCTGTTTCTGGTTTGTGTAGCCTATGTAGGCTACTTATATAAGTCAGTTTTCTGATCTTTAAACTGATGTTGCATTTCACAATAAATTGATGTTGCATTTCACAATAAACTGATGTTGCATTCCACAATACTGTAAAATTTGTTTGCTTTTCAGGCATGGTAATTGGAGAATAAAGTGTAACAATGTCAGATAGTGATGATGATGCATATGGACCTGCTTTGCCCCCCGGTTTCAAGTCAAAACAAAGGCATGAAGAAGATAATGGTAATTTTTTACTTTCTTTGTTGTTGTTTGTGTGGAAAGAAAGTACTGTGGTAGAATTCGTATTCTGTTATTATTGGCAAACGTTTGTTTATGCTCATTGAAAATAGGGGCTCTTATTGTTCTACATCTATTGTTTGATGTTTTTATGGTACCTCTCCTGGTTTGAAGACTCTCTTATTATTTTATCATCTTCTGAACCCATAATGGATGTACGTATATACATTTCTTTTGTGTGTTATACAGTATTATTTTGTTCATTCTAGTTGTATTAGGACCAAGCACAATAGTTTTGGGTCTCCACCACTGTAAAATGAGGCACAAGAAAACACGTAGAGAAGGACTGCTGGACTTCAATTGCCTTTAGCATGACCAAACCTTATGTGGCAACTCATTTGAACATTGCCTCATCATTCATTGCAGAATCACTTTACTGGGATTACAGTAACTGAAAATGTGTCAGATAGGTAAAGTTAAGAGCAGCAGCTTTCACAAGGCAGCCTTTGCTTTATTCAAAATTATAAGACTAGTTTAGTTAATAAGTAGGCTTATTTCTTCCTTTTTGCTTTATGTAAACTTATGTACAGTATTATGTAAGTCTTGTTTTGGTGACCTCACATAACTACAATGATTTATATTGTATTTTCTTAAAGAAAAATATATACCTTTATCTCACAATTAGATGTTGAGTTATGGATGCTTAGTTAAAGCATTCAGTTTGCTGATTTTTATGAACTTTTATCTCGCAATTGGATGTTGAGTTATGGATGCTCATTTGAAGCATTCAGTTCACTCTTTTTTTATGAATGAGGAATTTTTGAGTCTCTTTGTACTAGTACAAAGGGAATTTTCATAATTTTTGCGTTTTATAAAATTCAGACTTTCTAACTTGTAATTTCTCTGATTGGCAAGTAATTGCAATTCCAATGATTTATTAAAGTATGTTGTAAATAGTGCTTGGTGTTTCTCCACTTGCTTGGTGTACACCAATCACTTCCAGTTTTCTTGTAGTGTTTATTATGGCCTCACTTCCAGTCATATAAATGAGAGTTTGTTTGCAAAAAAAGACAGAAAGGCATGGTGTGCAAGATCTACATATACTAGCTGAGTACGTACTGGATTTGTCCTTTATATTAGGTATAATAGTTTTATAAACAGTATAATTTCAGGTATATTTTTGTCTTAAAACTTATGACTAAAGTTTACCACAGCCATAACTTTTAACAGTATTCAGATGTTGTAATAATCAGTTAGATTAGCAGGTAGCATGTCATCATATACAGTACATGTAGATATGGTTACTTTCTGCTATTTGTAATATACTTTATTGTAACTTTATCCTAATACATTTTCAGGACGTACAGGACCAGCTTTACCTCCCCGGTTAATGAATTCACAGCAGAAAAATGAAGACAAGGAAGATAACAGAGCCAGAAATGACAGCAAATCATATGGACCAAGTATACCTCCACAAATAAAGAAAAACTCTAATGCTAATGAAGATAGTGAGGACAGTGAGGATGATGCATATGAACCTTCTTTGCCACCTGGTTTCAAATCTAGAAGAGGGCATGAAGAAGATAAAGGTAATTTTTTTCCATCTTTACAACTGTGTGTTTAAGGAAAATAGGGCAAAAATGTTTCTCCATACCGTTTTGGTGGTATTCGGGTTTTACATCATTATGTGTAATATATTTGTTGTTGATTGGGTTGCATTTTTTGTTTAGGATATATAGTGTGTAATGACACATGAATTGATTGTAGTTTTAGAATTTACAATAATGTGGATAATGATGTTTTATCTAGTTTTTGAAAACTTGTAGATATTTGAGCTTATCTGTCAATGGTAGATATTTGAGGATATCTGTCAGTAGTGCATTAGAGTAAATTAAGTGCAAAAACAAGCTCTTATTCTGGAGACTATTTATAAAATTTATCTAAGATGTCATCATTAAGATTTTCACCTCTGGAATGAATGCTCTCTTTTCTCACTTGTAACTTGTGCAAATGCTCTTCTTATACATTTCAGGCATTGAAAATCTCTTATTCCACGTGTATTTTGTAATCTTGAGTAACTTGCGACAGTCAGTTCACCCCCATATCTTTCCCTTAAGACCAACATGGTTACTTTCTTAAATGTCCTTTTTTCTTTCATGCTTTTCCTGTCATTATTAGGTTTGTTTTGCTTATGCGGATTTTCAGTTTTCTCTAAGATCTTTTACTATTCCACCTTTTAAACATTTCTGCAACCTCACCTATTCTGCTAATAACACCTATTCTTAAATATTTTGCTTTTTCATGTTATGTTGCGAGATTTCATTCCTCCCACCTCTTTAGCCTTTCTGTCTGCCCTTTGAAGCTCCTTCTTCTTCTTCTCTGCCTTTTAGTGTCCTTCCTATTTACTCTGTATATATCTGCTTCTCCTCACCAGAACTCGAAGGCTCTCTTGTTCTTGTATGTCTTGATTCTAGTGTCATGTCTTATCCTTCACTAATGTCACACCTCATGATATTGCTTCTGTCTTTTGTATAATGTATAGGTCCTCTTTCAGCTGTTTCTAAAAGTCATTTTTTGATGCAACATTTGCTAATAGGTTTTGCTGATATTATTTTTACGAAGACTTGTGTCTCATTTTTCTTTATTCTTCTAATTTGTTCTTTATATTGATTTTGTTGAGAAATTTTTGTTTTTCACCATTATGAATATTTCAGGTACTTATTAACTTGCTGACTGTTATGTTAGTCGTGTTAAGTAAAACATACATTATTAGTTTTTAACACTTTGAAAATTTAATGATATCCAAGTTTTTATGTAAAGATGGTTCCCACCAGCCATTCTTACAGAAACAGTAGAAGAGGTCACTGTGCTACGATTAGGCACTAAGTAGGCCTTGCCTTGAATATCATGGTTCCTCCTCAGTTGTAATCATAGCATTGGTTTCTATGGAATGGAATGTTTGAAATTTCAAAAAAATCTTATACGTTTGATATTTCTGTAAGGTATAATGTTACAGATGGAGATATTGAAATAGGTATTCAATATGTCTTTGATTCAGTAGATAGTATTGAAAACTGTTATATATAATTATTTTGGAGCCAATCTATGACATTAAAATTAGCTGTGATTACAGTATTTGTTTTTTTATCATAACATCTAGACCCAATTTATAGTTCTGCAATTAAAAAGTTTTCTGTTTTTGTTGTTAAGCCATTCATTAGACTTCTGAATTAACATTTTTTTTTTTTTTTGTCATTTTGCATGAATAACAAGATGAAGATAGTAGCGACTCTGTTGACAGTGACTCTTTTGGGCCAAGTTTACCACCACGCATGAAAAATCCTAATGTCAGTGATAGTGATCATAGTAATAGTGATAAGTATGGTTCAGGCACGGTGAAAAGAAAAAATAGTGAGAGTGACATTGTCCCTAAAAAGCACATGAGAACTACAGAAGAAGAAGAAGACGAAGATTCTGTTGATGAAGAGGACTTGTATGGACCAGCTCTTCCTCCTCATTTGATAAAGAATAAAAGTCAGAGATCTGTACCAAAAGGGGAGAGGATTTTAGGCCCTGTTCTTCCAGCTGGTATTGTTCCACCTGAATCTTCAACCTTTGAAGCCCCTGAAGAAGAGGAAGATAGTGAAGAAGATGAAGGTCCATTGGTTGGACCAATGCCTTCAGATGTTGCTCTCAATGAAAAAGAATACCGTGCTCAGCAATTTGAACTTAGAGCTCAGAGAATGAAAGATAAACTGGAGGGAAAAGTGAGTTTTTTTTTGTGTATTTGAGGATGGTGCCCTGTTTTGAGTTATTGAATATTGTAATTGGCAACAACTGTTATTTTGACATTTTCCTGCAAAGATTGTGAATTTGACAAAAACTACTTTGTTATTATTTTTTCCAGCATGATAACAGTAAGCCTCAAAAAAGAGAATCATGGATGTTAGAGTTGCCAGAAGACAAGCCAAATTTTTGTGGGTTGGCACCTCGTCAATTTTTAAAGAAAGCCCCTCAAGAGAAGGGTGATCGTTCAGTGTGGACTGATACTCCTGATGATAAAAGAAGAAAAGCAGAAGCAGAGGTAATGGGTTTTGTCTTTTGTTTTAAACCTGTAGATCTCTTTTGTTTAAGAATTATACCACTATGCAAATCGTACAGGTTTCTCTTACAAAGGCAGTCAGTTAAAGAAGTATACTACATGAATTTAGTTCATTTTGGAGATTTTCAATTTTAGATAAGTTAAGGCAATGCAATAACAAAAGAAAATTATATAGCATTAGTGGCATAAGAACAATAGAAAATTAATAAAACTCGTATAGTACATATATTTATTAAAAGTAAAGATTTACGTCTTAAGTATACAAGTTATAGTTAAGGCATGGGCACAAAATTATAAAAGTAGCCAGAGGGTGAAACTGCCAAAATTATCATAAAAATATGCAGACCTGTATACAGGACCAGGTTGTGAGGGTTGGCCTTTTATAAGTATGTACTACTCACCTTCACCTTCAAATGCAGTCATAATTTTGTAATCTTCTTACAGACAGGAATAGTTAGAGGACAGGATAAGGAAGGACTGTTATAAACAATAGGGAATTGGGTACATGCATTTGTTATCCCATCCTAGTGCCTTAATTTATGGCTCCTTATGTTTTTTCAGATAGTCGTCATGATTAGTGAGGCACTCATTAAATAAATTTATTTTCAGCATTGTACTCTTACAATTTTTAGATACATATGCAGTTCAGTATGTGCAATTACTCAAGATGAACATTTTTGTCTTATCTTCTGCAGATGGAAAGTGAGGAAGAACCTTCAATGAATCCTGTATCATCTGCCACGCGAGAGAGAGATGAGGATCTTACAGCTAGAGTGGATCAGTACAACAAAGAAAAGAGAGCAAAACCATTAATTGATTTACACCAGAAAAAGATGAAGGTATGTTCAGTTTAAAAATTTTCTTTTACTTTCTAGGACATTTAACAGTACATATGTACTTACTTTGTTTGCATTGATTATTCTAGCACTGTGCTCTTAAGTTAACCATCATTTAATTATCTGTAGGTTTTCCTTGCTATGAAATGTACGGATCACAGAGTTAAAATAGTGTGTGAAACTTCAGTGTTAACATTTAATTCATACAGCTTTGGACATTCAGTATGTGATGATACCTAAATTGACAAACAGATGAATTGCTTGTGGTGTGTGAAAGGTAATACTCCGGCTAACTTTCGTCCCAATTATCTTACATAATTGAGGAGAGGCATCTCTTCCAGGAAATGTTTTCATGCTCCCATTGAACAAGGTGAACTTTATTAATTTTTCTAGAACAAAAAAGGTAGAGGAAAAACTCCTTCACTTAACATTTGAAGACCTTAGATATTTGTGAGGTTACAGTTTTCCCTCTTTTTATGCATTTGGTTTACCATATGGTGATTGACCTATATTTGTCTGTCAAGATCTCTGTATGTTTATCTTTTGGTTAAGATTTTTTAATGCACTATAATTTTAGAATCCTTTAAGATTCAGACTTTAGACATCCCTTGGGTTATGAGAATTCAACATTTTGGTGGATCCAAGGGTTAAGGTCATACTGTATTTGTAATACACATTTCTTTTCTCGATATTAAAGTGAAGTATGAAGGGTGCTTAAGGCCAGTGATATCACTTAGAAACAATGGTTTAATTTAGTATGGTACATTTTCAGTAAGCAAGTTGTTATTAAGTTGGTCAGTCACACTGCTGCCATTTTTTGGTAGTAGTATTTATTTATAAGTAAAATGTAAAGAGTATACATAACAAGATAGTTTAAAAGACTTTTATGGCATTGTGAGAAGAGGTGAATATTACCCCGCAATGATCGTAGGCTACAAGGTTCACAGTTTGTGTCATCCCTTATGGGGTGGTTATACGAACCCTTTGAGATTCTGTGGGTTTTTGCAAATCTCCACTTTTGGCAAATATATTGGATAAAGCCATAAAATTTCATTTGAAGATAATTTTTTTTATTTGAAGGCTGGAGAACATAAATTTAGCTACCGCAGACTGAAAGGCAAATGAGGTAAAGAGTGAAATGGGCAAGTGTGGAGTACACGTTCTTGTCCGATCAGGAGAACTAGAATCAACTTTTGAAAAGAAGGGCAATGTAACTAATCAGAAAATTCCAAAGTGTGATGCTAGAAAGAAATAAAATCATCAAATCTTGCAATGTATATATGTATATAGTACTCACATCCATGGAGTGAATGTGATGTATGAATACTGAATAGTGTTACAGGGGCTACTGAGAGTGAAAGAAAATGTCTTTTGTCGTGCTAGAAGTGACAAAATTGTACCAATAAAAGTAGACAGTAGGTTTAACTTTCAGTAGACAGAAACAAAATTTGGAGAAGAGGCAGGATAAGGTTACTGAATGGACTAATCCTGGCTGGAAAAGGGTAAAACTAAAGAACCTCAAATGTGAGATCATTACCGCATTCTAAAAATGGACAAATAAAGTATTCAGCTTGAACTTTTTAAAATTTACCTTGTAAATTCAGATGCAATTTGTCTTGATTAGGATGGTGGGACTTAGGTAGATTGAATAAGTTTGTACTTGCACAGTATTCTCATTTTAAGAGTTGGCCATTTAAAGTGCACTTATTTGAGGTTTTTGTTTTAAGTATTTGTTATGCATTAGTTAGTGTGGAAGTATTTCCAGTAATGTTTTTAATACCTTTCAGAAACAAGAGAAGGAATCAGGACCTAAAGAAAGGCGTCCTTTCAGCCGTGAAGAGGATTTGAATGTTAATAAATTTGATGAAGCACAAAAGAATAATATTCTCAAGAAAGCACGCCAGCTGAATGATAGATTCAGCGCTGGGGATCGAAAGTTTTTGTAATTTTCATCTGCAATACTTCACCTTCAGATTTATTAGGAAGAAGGATGAATGGTCAAGAAATGACCTATTGTAGTGTAAGCTATTATTTTTTTCTTGATTTTTATAAATTTTTGCCATTTTATAAAGCTTTAATAATGATGGCTGGACTGCAGCAAGATCGTTAGGGGTCATTGGAAAGAAGAAATTATTATTAGTGAAAAATTTTGTTGTTTAGTATACAGTGTCTTTTGTATTTGCTTTTGTCTTTAAATTCCAAAAACCAAGAAAGTAAAGTGTAGTCCATAATATTTGAGCATGCACTTTGCAGTTTCCGTGTTAATACTGGGTGATTGGGAGTTTGTAACAGGCAGGACTGTTTCTTTTTTTTTTCTTTTCTTTTAGTTACATCATGCTGATTTTGGTGTTTTAGTTCTTCCAGCACTTTATATTTGCCTATTGAACCTTGATTGGTTGTCTCTTCTCACTCTCTCCTTGGTCTGTGTAGGTGTTGAAATAATCTTTGTTCTCCAGAAGTAATCTAATTCCCTCTTATAAAAAAAAAATGGTTTTATGTTATAGAAAGTATTTTTTGTACAGTAGGTATTGAATTTGAATGATTCATTTTAGTAATTTTTTTTAACAGTAGGTATAAATCTGAATGATACATTTTCTAACTTTTTATGAGGTTTTCAGTTACAGTAGTATTTGTTAAGCTGTACTGGTAATTTGTACATTATTACATACTTTTTTTATGTTCTATTTTATATGCAAGAGATTTCTGTTATGTTGTGCAATGGT
>NC_087216.1:12467962-12480462 GCF_015104395.2 Macrobrachium nipponense | reverse complement strand
AGGTAACGAGTTCCTATTCAGGTGGTACTACTAGAGTTTGTAGGCCTAGTGTTGCGTGTCAGCCGTTATTGCTTATTAGAGACTTTAAGGAAATCCACTTCAACTCTATTTACAAGATGTCTGCAGAAAATTCAAGTGGTGAGGAGGTTGCTCAGGCCCAGATTCAGCAGTCGGAGGAAAAACCGGCCACTGCTACTGATCCAATTGAGGTGGCTGATCCTAAGGCCACTGAACCTAGGCCTACTACTCCTGAGGAGCTAGGAACTGACGTTGAAAAGGGCGATGATGCAGCAACATCACAAACGGATGAGTCGAAATTAGATCAAACTGAATCGTCAGTATTAGAAACTGATGTCCAGGCTACTGAAGAGGCTCCCAAAAAGTCCAAAAATCAACTGAAAAAGGAGCGTAGAAGAGCTCTTTGGAACTCTCAGAAGGAACACTACAAGGAGCTGAAACGTCGACGTAAAGAAGAGCGGGAAAAGAGGGAAATGGAGGAGCTTCGTAAACTTAAGGTAGGTTAGGTGTACCCTAGTTACCTATAAAGTTGGTAGTCTAGTTTTACTAGGCTAAGTCTATTTTTTGAATTAGTATATGAATAGGCTTTATTAGATAACCTTGCAGTTTCAGGTTAGGCTAGGCCTAAATCCCTTAGCTTGTGAGTAGATCTGGCTAGTAGGTAGGTAGGCTAATGGTATAAAAGTTCTTGTCATAGGGAGCTAGCTAGGTATACAAGAGGGTAAACAACCGAGTAGTCTTGCTGCGGCCACCTTAACCATGTTCAGACCCACCTTCAGAAAAAGTACTTGAACACGTCCTGACCAGGGTTGCCGTTTTGAGGAATTTCGTCGAATAGTGTGGCTTTCTGGTGACATCTGGCAACCCTCCGTGGCTTTTCCGACCACAGGCCACGTCGCTGTGGAATAAAATTCCACGGCACTGAAAAAAAACACTATATTTCTGCATGTGACAGGTCTAAAATGAATGAGAAAACGTATAATTTACTGTATATCGATTTATAATATCATTGACCTCCTAAGTATGTGAAAAAACGTTTGTTGAAAGTTTGTGAAGAAGACAGCGGAATTGAAGCTCACGAACGTTCGCTTCCGACTACGATTTCTTTGAAAATCAGAACTGCGTATGGTAACACTGTTAAAAGCCACTGTTGTGAAGAAAAAACGGCAACGCTGGTCCTGACACCGGAGATGGGCACCAGTCATGAGTCATAGGTTGTGGGAGCAACACCTCAAGACATGAGACTCGTGACTGGTACCCATCTCCGGTGTCAGGACGTGTTAAAGTACTTTTTCTGAAGGTGGGTCCAAACACGGTTAAGGTGGCTGCAGCTAGTCCACTCGGTTGTTTACCCGATCCATTGAAAGTGCAGACTGGTTGCACGTGTTATTTCTGTGAGATGCGGCCAGCTTCAAAGCAGATGAAAGGCATATACCTACTACCAAAAGGGATGCATCTTAAACTAAACTTCCCATAACCTAATCTATCCTAGTGTACCATGCCTTGTCCTGGCTGGGGGACTAGGTAAGCTTCCCATGGAGTATGCCAACAAGGTATCCTGCAGAGCAGCATGATGTAGCCTAAGTGCAGCTGGGCTAGTGTACCCCAAGATCCATAAGTTACTTTGTTTTTCTGACTGTTTATCTTGTGTGGTACACTAGGCCTAATGCAAGTGTGGCCAGTAGGCTATTGTTTATGGCAGAGCACTCTACTGGTTGGGTAAATGCATGATAGGCTAGGCCAGTGTTGTCCAAACATTTTCGCCTATTGTACCCTTTATTACGTTCTCCTACTGTTACATAACCCCCCCTCGCCCACCATGGCTGACCAAACTCAGTTTCATTTAGGATAATCATGCAAATAGTATATTAATTATGAAAAGACTGTATTATAGGAGTGTTGTTCAATAAATTCAAATTTATTACACAAATAAAAATGATTATTTAATAACAAAATGCTTGAAAATTACTTACACAACTTAATGTGAGATGTGAGGCTGATGTTCACTGATGGGATGTTTCTGTTGTGTGTGTGTGTGTGTGTTTGTGTTCCTTGTTTGTTCACGTACCCTCATGATCTATGTTGCGTACCCCCAGGGGTATGCATCACTGGGCTAAGCTATACAGTGAAGTTTTACAGTCCACATGTGAGATTTTGAAAATCAATTCTGCTGTGGCTATCTTGCTGAGTGCTCCATAACCTATTGTGTTTTTTCCATATGTTCTGGCTATTTATGCTCCCATGTACTGTTTACCTTTGATTTTACTATTCAGGATTGGTGTAAATAAATTGTAGAATTTCATCTTCAAGCTTTTATAATATACAGTGGACCGGCCATATTTGCATTCTTGGCATTCATGGACTCATGTATTTGCAGATTTATCTATGGACCATATTTACCCATTATTTGCGGGAGATTTGCGTATTTGGAGATTTCTCTATGGACCATATCTACCCATCATTCGTGGGAAATTCACATATTCACAGATTTCTCTATGGAATGTATCTACCCATTATTCACAGAAAATTCGCATATTCGGGGTAATTTTGTATGAGAAATATCCACAAGTTTCTGTTTTTTTTTTTTTTTTTTTTTTTTTTATTATTATTATTTTATTTATTATTATTATTTTTTATTGATTATTATTATAAATGTATCTTTTGTGATAAGACTAGGTATTAAAACATTTTAATGGGTTTTTCTTGAGTTTTAACTAACAAAATAGACAGTTTTAAGCATTTTTGTAGGGGTTTCAACTATACTCTGTTTTTTTCC
The DNA here is from genome assembly GCF_015104395.2 of Macrobrachium nipponense. Classification (NCBI taxonomy): domain Eukaryota; kingdom Metazoa; phylum Arthropoda; class Malacostraca; order Decapoda; family Palaemonidae; genus Macrobrachium; species Macrobrachium nipponense. Next base: position 12,477,668 of record NC_087216.1, on the reverse strand, counting down.
ATCTGTCCATCAGCCTGTTGTGGTCGCGCATGGTAACACTGTGCCCCGTGCTTTAAATAGTCACGCTATGTGTTAGTTTTAGGTAAATAAAAGGATATCTTGGTTTATATTTGCAACTGAGAAGTGTTTTAATAATTTACTGAATGCAAATTTCACTGTTGATATTCGGAATAGGATATTATTGAAAGCCTGGGACGCAGTGTTACCATGCGCAAACACCACAGGTGGATGGACAGATGGGAAAAAACAGAGTATAGTTGCGGATTCTAGCTATTCGTGGTAGGGTCTGGTATTCATCCCCTGTGAATACGGGGGGAACCCTGTATATACTGTAATTAAATTTACAGTATATACTGGTGTTTTTCAATTGGTATTCTAGTGTAAATTGTGCAATTATGACCCTGAGCTGTACAAAGTGTGCCGCACTATCACAGGGATGCTATGAGCAACCCCACTACCAGCACTGTACAGACTGGTTGGGATACTGCCACCAGATGTATGTCCGATGCATGTCATCTATTTGTCCATCAAGAGGACCATTGACATTTAAGGTTTCGTTGCAGTTTCACAACAGTGACTGGTCTTGGTGGACTTATAGACCATTGAAGTGGAGAGATAAAGAACCCAGCAACACCACTGAAGCTCTTGCAGAGATGTGTAAGAGTCTTATCCTTGGCAAACATCTACCAAGGAAAGAATGAGTCACCCTAAACTGAGCCTGGGCTAAGGTCACCAAGACAGGTGACAACCTTGTTAAGTGGGGAGTCAGTCGAAGAGCAGACTGTCCATGTAGAGAAGACCCACAAACCATCACCTATATTCTTTGCGGGTGCCCCGATAAGTGCCCACTGAACAGATGAAGACCTTAAACTTGCTAACATCAAAGTTTGTCCATGGATCCTAGATGGGGCGATAAGATATGATGATGACTGGGAACCAGCGAAAGTGGTGTAACAGTGGTTTATGTATTTACATGTGCAGTACTGGTACTGTTCATCATTCATGGTGATAAGGCCATTGTACCTCATCTTGTTTCATTTTCACATACATAGCATTTATTATCCAATTATATATATTCATTACAGTTGGTGGTAGTAGTTACTTAATCATGAGTATGCAGTTTCTGTAGGTTAGACTACTGTGATGAAGTTCATTATTGACAGTTTGTTAGTGTCATTTTTTGGTTGTTTTGTGTTCTATATGCCTATTGTAACAAAACACCATAAATCATTTTTATTTCAGTGGATTCTGTGCAATTTTTTAGGTTAGTGTATATTTTCTTAGGCTAGCTAGTGTTACAGTAGGATTTTTGGTAGCATAGAGGTAAGATAAGTTAGGCTAGCTTAGTCACTATTCTTTTTTCTGCAATTTATCTGTATTCACGCCTCCCTTGATATATTATGCGAATAATCCATTGGTTACTGTATTCTATATTTTTTTCATAGATTGTTTTAATCTTAATCCTGCAAGAGGAAATATGTTGAATAGGTTCCTACATAGCCAAAGTGCAATACTAATGCTGATCCTGCAAGTAAAAATGTTGGATTCACAAGCAGCTGATCATTGATTATGTGAAGATGTACATTTATCCTCATAGGAAGCTTATTATATTTGGAAAGAAAGGCTTAGAGTTTTTTTTTGCATTATTTGACCACTATTTGTCTATCATTATGGCTATACCCCTAGAAATGTCACAGATGTGATAGGCTAGGCTACGCTAACCTGTTCATAGTGGTGAACAAATGTCAAAATTGGTTAACAGGAAATATTCTCTTATCAGGGTACTGGGAACAGTCATACTTTGCTTATTGCTTCACCCATGAGGTGGATAGTCTAGTTGAGTCCAGCTGAATCACTGTATACTCACTTGGTTATTGTGTTAACATGTATTTTTATTTAAAATAACGCCTCTTTCCTTAATAAATTGGAGCTGGGGTAGGACATGGTGGTCTAAGAAAGGGGGAAAGAAGAAAAAGTATGATGAACAGGAAAGTGAAAAATAGGGCAAAAAGCTGGCGTATTGCCACAGTTTAAGATGATTGTTTTGAGGAGCGTATTTTTGGCTACTTATCAGCTGCATCCATAACAGCTTCAGGCTTGTTTTGTACTAATAAATTTCTTTCCCCTACTTTTGTATTGAATGCCTATGGAATGTGTGTAGATATCTCATCATTTCATGACAAAGAATAGAATAACAAAATTATAAGTACTTGTGAACTAAACCATAATGTAGTATTATAGAAGTTGAAGGTAGGTATGGTAGGTACAGAGAATATGTCATTGTCATAGAGTATACATAGGCATTAGAAAATGCCTGTGACCATGGAGAGACATCAAGAGCATTTTGACTTGTAGTGTGCAAGCTTTACTATAGTAGGGTTTAATTGAAGAACTGAGGCTCATTGTAGCATTTAGCTTTGCTTCCAGGTAGAATAATAGTACAAACAATTCTGCAAGATGCACGTTTTCCGAGAGTCCTTCTTTAGTTATGATTGCTTGACTGAGTGTTTGTTGAAAATTACTTGCAAGTTTGATAACCCTCTGATTCACGGGTTAGAAAAGATATTCGTTTTTATAACCCTCTGATTCACGGGTTAGAAAAGATATTCGTTTTTATAACCCTCTGATTCATGGGTTAGAAAAGATATTCGTTTTGATAACCCTCTGATTCACGGGTTAGAAAAGATATTCGTTTTGATAACCCTCTGATTCACGGGTTAGAAAAGATATTCGTTTTGATAACCCTCTGATTCACGGGTTAGAAAAGATATTCGTTTTGATAACCCTCTGATTCACGGGTTAGAAAAGATATTCGTTTTTGATAACCCTCTGATTCACTTGTTAGAAAAGATATTCGTTGTCAGGTAAGGAAATTAGCACAATTTTTGTCACTTTGAAAACCAAATCTTGTTTTAACACATCAATAGTGATTGATGTCATAATTCCCAAGTGACTGGACAACATCGTGTTTTAGCTTCTATAAAAACGATTTGTTATGGTAACTCAGTTTTTATTAAGCACGGAAGTCTTATTTCAGTAGCTCTTTAGCTTTTAACTTGTTATATTTTTACATGCAGGTTTTTCCTGAGAAGTCATGAGAAAGTATACAGCTAATTTATTTACAATTTATATTCATGGGTACTGCAAAACATGAGTCATAACTACTTGGGGGTTGTGAGTGAGAACGTTATGTAACCACTGTTATTTTTTTAAGGCTAAGGGGTTAGGCAGCCAGATGCTATATTCTAGCCCTGGCACGAAGGAAGCCATAAAAAGGGAAAGAAAAGAAGAGTTGGAGACTTGAGCATGAAAAAAAGTAAAAAAATATCACTTAGATTCTTAACTTGAAATGAAAGGATTGAAGACAGTTTGTCTGGTTAGTGATCCTTCACTGACTTCTTTTGAGATATACTCTCTCTCTCTTTCTCTTGGAAGGTGGTATCTTCGTTTCTTCTAATGTTAGTTCAGTCATCCTTTGTGATACCAAATGAATATCCAGTCGTATTGAAGTGACCTGGTAAAATCCTACTAAAATGCTGTGTTGAGGTAAATACTTTGTAGATTAGGTGATTCACCAACTGTTTCTTAATTGGTTTTAAAATGTGGAATTCCTAGTTTGTCTCAACAGGTTCCTAAGGTTTTACGCTTATGTTTCTGTCATGATTTCAGTCCTTCTAATTAGATCCTTTTTTTCATATACTACTCCCGTTTGCTTTACCCTTCGACTTTGACTTAGTTTTGTTTGATGAAAAGAAAAGTGGTGGTTCATTGTTTACGATATCATACTATTCATGTAGGTGGTAAATAAAGCAGCTTAAAAGTATATGCAATATATGCACACTCATCTTTTGTATTCATTAGTCATTTGAATTATTTTACGGTAAAAATCCAATTTATTTTATGTGCAATTTGGATTTTCTCAGTAGACAGATTGTTTTGAACATTATTTCTCGAGGTATTTCTCTTACTTGTTAAATACTTTTTACTTTATATATTTTTGCATGCCTGCTAGCGTTCCCTGTTTCTACCAGGACAATTTGATCCTTGGTTTCTAGTTTTTATTTTATTTATTTATTATTATTTTGCCGTGGCGTTTATCACATACGGTAGAAAAGGGTGTAAGAGAATGGCGTTCTAGTGAGGATGGCTGAAGGGTAAAGCAAATTAGACCTTTGGGCCCCAAAAATGTAAATCTAGGAAAAGTTAGGAAGGACTGCGAGGAAACTAGTAGGTCCCGCGGGTCTCGATGTTTCACAACCTGAATTTCTTCCTGTAACTTAAATTATTCAGTGGGGGTCTTTACATGTCTCCCACGAGGTCCCCTGGATGACGGATACCCTATGGGTTAATCACTGGTGACCCTACCCCCCCCTTGCCCTACGTTTCATCTCTCTTCTCCTCTCTCTCTCTCCTCTCCTCTCCTCTCTCTCTCTCTCTCTCTCTCTCTCTCTCTCTCTCTCTCTCTCTCTCATACATTATGCCAACTTGCAAGACCCACCACCTTTCTCTTCTACTCTTCCTTTCCTTGTCAACTTAAGTCTTATGTTTTTTCATTTATTTTAGAGTTGAGTTACATTATCTGAACCTGTCTTTCCTCTTTGTGGCCTTCTTGGCTCTTATCTAATTGAATGTGTTTATGTTTGTATGCTTCTACTCATATATCTGGTGTGATCAGATATTTTGTTGTTAATATGTATCTTGGCTCGCTCTCAGAGCATGCAAAAATTCTCTCTCTCTCTCTCTCTCTCTCTCTCTCTCTCTCTCTCGTGTCTAATTATCAATGGTGTTTATTCCCATTCATTTGCCATTATCTCTCGTTATCTTTCTGAATGGCGTCCCTCCCTATCTCAGGTGTTAAAAGGCATTTGTTTGTGTGTCTGTTAAATCAGACGCTTTAAAAACCTCGTCCTTCTGTTGTCACCCCAAAGATTGCGGTGCCAAAATAAGTGGGCGTGTGCCACTGTCCTTTTTCTCTCTTTTAAAAGGGTGTATTGCCGTTCTTCTATTTTCCCTTCCATCACTCTTGTTAATCTCTGAAAGCAAGACAGCTGAGTCTGTGTTTATTAGGTTGGTTTACTCTCTGTACCAAATTTGGATGAATTTTGTACTTTATTTTTTCCTGTTTATATATTTGTTCCTTAACTCCAGAGGTTGTTGGCCTTGAAATTTGTTAGTATTCTTTTGGGATGAGGTTGTTAACCTAAGCCCTTCTCCACTAACGGCAGCCCACCACAGTCGACTAATCCCCGTTTTCATTATAGGCTGCTTAGATCAGTTGAGGCTCAGTGGATTTATCAGGAAGCTGGCCCAAGACAGTTACATAAGCGTATGTTTGTATATTTGTATATATGTACATTTTCATTTGTGATAATCACAGTGATATCTTAACCCCTCGATTTTTTATTTGCTAAATAAATATAGGGTAAAATAAGTAGCCAGTAAATTCACTCATCTGTTTGCATACACATGCAATATATATATATATATAATATATATATACTATATATATATTTCTAAAAAAGATCTGTAAATGGAGATCTGGCCGGCCTCATACGCTAATGAGTTTACTGCTCTTCCTTTCCAACTGATTAGATGTGAATATTTTTTTTTCCAACCATATACATGTCACTTGACACCCCCCCCCCACCCCCCCCGCCACACACACACACACACACACACACACACACACACACACACACACATATATATATATATATATATATATATATACATATCCTATATATATATATATATATATATATATATATATATATTTCCGTACACAATATGTTTGTGTGAATTGAATGTTAGTTTTAGCGTATTTTCTTTTGCATATCGCTTTGGTATGGATGTTCAATTTTGTAGGATATGTATTAAAAAAAGAGAGAGTAAATCTACCCCCTATGCATTGAAGCTATAAAACTCATTCAGTTAAGATTACGATCAGAGGATTTAATTGAAAAGCATTTTTTACTCGATTTTTATTCTGCTGATTTAAATTGGGGAATGAAACGCTTCTCTCTCTCTCTCTCTCTCTCTCTCTCAATCTCCTCTCTCTCTCCTCTCTTCTTCTAACTCGGTGGTATGTAGGTGAACTTCATTCCATTCTTTTTTCCTTTGCTGAAACAATTTTCCAGTCCAGTTCCCTCCTTCCAACATTATTTTTCGTTTGATCTTCTGTTCAGAGGGACAAGAATGGGATTGGTTAAATTTACGCTTAAAACTCAAAGGAAACGAGTTTACTTTGTTTAACGAAACTTCATGGCGATTTCTTCAGTTTGCGTTAGTTTTTTTTTTTTTTTTTTTTTTTTTTTTTTTTTTCATTGTGCCGTCTGATTGCGTTCGGCGTTCGCTAGTTAATTTGCAGAGGCTTGGCCTTGAACACCGTGTTCATACGTTTGTTCATTCGTGCATGTGTTTGAAAATGCCGCGGGAACTGCTTGAAAAACTTGAAACTGCACGTTTGGGAAATCTGACATGTCGGCGGCGGCCATCTTGAATTTTCGCAATTTTCTGAAAAGGTGGTATATATTTAAGTCAGTCGGCATTGATTTCGAGTGATTCTTGACTCTTCCGAGTTCAGTCATCATTATCTTCAGTTCGCTTCCTCCAAATATTTCCGAAATATCAAGGCAGACTTCGAAAGTGTGTTAACTAAACCGGATGAAGCATGGCTGACATGTTGCTTCTCATCGGGACATGTAAAGTTTTATTTTTTTTATTTTTGAGCTTTAGGAAATATCATAGAGAGTCAGTAAAAAAAATGTGAAGGTGAATAACCCATGTTGTATCGACCATTTTGGATTTTAAGGTGGACGTAAAAATTATTTTAAGGAGCGGGAAAAATCTTGAAAGACATACACATAATATATTTTTATTAAATTATTTAGCTGATGCTGAATATCATATTAGTAACCCTTTTTGTGATGATGTCATCGGTGTATATATTTAGTTTATTTGCGAGAATGAAGTAACTTTTGTGTTTTGTATAATCCGATGACCTCATTCCAAGCTGAGAACTTAATTATTATTATTATTATTATCTTTTTAAGGAGGTAGGAAATCCATTTTAATCTTTCCTAGTAAGCTTGCGGTTGGTTTACAGTGATTTGGAACAAAAACGTTGGAGTAATTATTTTTTGGGCTTTAAAATATGTGATGATGAAGATGTAAACAGGGCCAAGTTATTCTTTAGAGTTGGTTCCATTTTTCCTTCCTTTTTTTTGTCCTCATTCAGGCGTGGACTTGACAAGGACACTTGGTTACCTGCCACCTCAGCTTCTTGCGCTTAGAAAACGTCGTATTAGGAACTGGTGAACTTTTCTTGTAGACATTTTCTACATATTTGTACTTTTCCCTACAGCATATTTGGTGTTAAATTTTCTTTTCTTTATTAACATACTAGATATTTACCATGTAAAGAGATCTATGTTATGAAGGATGATACAGGCGTGAGAGTTAAGTTGAGTTGAATATAGGATTTAAGCCAAAGACCAAGCACTGGGACCTATGAGGTCATACAGCGCTGAAATGGAAATTGACAGTAAAAGGTTTGAAAGGTGTGACAGGAGGAAAACCTCGCAGTTGCACTATGAATCAAGTGTTTGGAGAGGGTGGAAAGTAAGATGGAAGAAGGAGAATATGAATGCTGGCACAGTAAAAGGAGTGAAAGGGGTTGCAGATAGGCGCCGAAGGCACGCTGCAAAGAACTTTAAGTAATGCCTACAGTGCACCGATACAGGAGTGAGACGCACTTATAGCAGGGGACGTGATTTTGGCCTATTTTTTGAGCGTTTGAAGTGCGACAGAATAATCATTGTATTGTCTCCTCCTTGAGGGCTCATTGTCAAGACATGCTTTTGATCATTGACCCGCCTTTTAACTGATTACCAAGGCTTTCTGTTGAATTCTCTCCGTTGCTGTCAAGTAACCTTTGCAGAAAAGGCTGGCGTGTTTTTTGGTCGCTAATGAAGTTAATGAGGATGATCTTATCATTAGTAACAGTGTTGGTGTTTTTGTCTTGCTTTCCAATTTTAGTGGAGTCTGTTTTATGCGTTAAATCTTGACTCGACTTTTAGTGTCGGATTTTGGCATTCCATGTTAATTTGATGTAATCAATAAGGTCATGAAGGCTAGTGGTTAATATCGATGCGACTGTTAATTTTTTATTTGTACCTACTGAAGGTCAGGTATGATTGGTAAGTAGGCTTATGAATATTAATGATGTCGTTTGTAACTTGGTATGGTGGGGAATGTTGTCTTCCATATCGTGGCCTATTGTTGATGTGAATTCAAATGAGATCATTATAAGTCTTATGCTCTAAATGGTTTGTTTTATGGAAGTTTATATAATTCACTTGGGCGTCTCTTCATTTTGTGTTATAGATTTTCGGTAGCTATGGTATTTAGTATGATTCAGTTTATCTTTGGTTAACGAGCTGGTTAACGAGCTTGTGTTTCAGTTCATTGTGCCGAAGACAGGCTGTAATAACATGAGAGCCAATTTAAAAAAATATATATATATAATTTTATTTTATGAATACGGGTCTATCTATAATTATGAAAAAGTTCCACAATAGTATATGGTTTGTTGCATTGCTGTCATTCTTGAAAATTGCATTTCTGTATTTACAATTGTTGGTTGGTATATTTTAGTTGCATAGCCCCCCTGACCGTCTTCCCCTCCCCTGTCCCCTCTTCTCCTCCTCCTCCTCCTCCCCTCACCCACCTTTTTCTCTGCCTTTCAGGATGGAGTAGTGGGCAAATGGGCGTAAATATCACGATATTTACTCGACATTTTGCCAATGGTTCCCTCGGGGTATTCCCTTTCCTTTCAGCCCAAAAGAAATGTTGTTTTTAAAATTTGTTTTTGCTTGTTATTTTTTTTTTTTTTTTTTTTTTTTTTTTTTTTTTTTTTTTTTTATCTTGCGATGTTTTGATTCCCCCTAACCCCTCTCTCTCTCTCTCTCTCTCTCTCTCTCTCTCTCTCTCTCTCTCTCTCTCTGTGTATTATTGACCTTTTGTTGTTAAGGTGCTGGTTTAACATATAAATTCTCTCTCTCTCTCTCTCGCAAGTGGTAGCGCGGTCAATTGACGATCGAATGACGGCGTTTGATTCCCAAACTGGACGAGGTGCGAGCGATATGGTCGCGTTCTCAAAAATTCCAGCAGTGATATAATTGTTGGTTCCAGCAGTGATATAATTATTGATTTATATACGCATTAGTTGACAGTCTTGGGTCGTAGTTGGAGAGAGAGAGAGAGAGAGAGAGAGAGAGAGAGAGAGAGCGAGAGAGAGAGAGAGAGACTCGTTAGAATGTATATATACCATCATGTAATTGAAAAGGAAATGGCTTTGACTAGGTAATCCTCCATCTTCACGGGTGAATCCATTGATGAGAATTATTTAGGATAAGATTCTCTCTTCTCTCTCTCTCTCTCTCTCTCTCTCTCTCTCTCTCTCTCTCTCTCTCTCTCTCTCTCTCATACACAGACATATAGTGTCGTTTACCCATAATTTTCTCATGTGATTTAATTTGTGCCGGTGTATAAGTTTTCCTCCCTCTCTGAACAGCAGAGTAATAATGCATTATGCATCTAATTTCTACAGTGAGTTTTAGGCAGTAATAGTCGATTTACTTTGACGAGGGTGTTATATTTTGATTTCAGTTTGTCAGTTGGCAGGTTAACGCAGAAAGTGACAACG
>NC_087216.1:12437962-12462962 GCF_015104395.2 Macrobrachium nipponense | reverse complement strand
ATTTTATACCGTGGAAGCCGAATTTGCATGCCCAGTTGACTTGTTGGTTATTTAGTGCCCGTCTTTTCGTTGTTATTCTTATTGCCGAAAATTATGTTTGCTTCTTATAGTGGCGTTAAATTCCTCCATTAAAGTTATTTTCGTGGGCTTGTCCCACAACTGGAACCATATACGTTTTGTTGTAAGTGATAATTCGAGAAACAGCCTATACTCCGTTTTTTTTTTCATCTGTCCACCCGCTTGTGGTGTATGCGTATGGTAACACTGCGTCTCGGGCTTTAGATAGTTACATTCAGCTTACATTCAACAATAATAATAATATCCTATTTCGAATATCAACGGTGTAATTCGCATACAGTAAATTATTAAAACACTTTTCAGTTGCAAATGTACACCCAGATATCCTTTTATTTACCTAAAACTTACACATAGCATAACTATCTAAAGCCCGGGACGCAGTGTTGCCATACGCAAACACCACAGGCGGGTGGACAGATGGAAAAAAACAGAATATAGTCAAGAATGTCAAATATTGCGAGGTTTACCAGGCAATAAGCTTCAAGACTTTGAGTTTGGGAGTAGTCTCCTTGTGGTCTAGTTGCTTAGAATTTAAAAGAAAAAGCATGATATGATCATAGATTGGTTAGGTGTGATATGAAGTGTGTGCAAAAGCTGACGATGGGAGGTAACTACCATTTCTCGGCAGATAACTAGTTCATATTTCAATTTCAGGTTTTCTTGGGAAACAGCATGTTCTGGGTATACACGTGGCCTTTGGTTTTTGCTTTTTTGATTATTTGTTTCGTTCGTTAGCAAGTTAAGACTTTTTTTTTTTTTTTTTTTTTTTTTTTTTTTTTTTTTTTTTTTTTTTTTTGTCAGGTGCACACTGAAACTACAGTTTATTGATATACTGTGCCACACTACACACCAGCACCGTAACGTTGCTTTTGGACATAATGCTACAACCTCCATGTCAGTAAATCATTATTCGTTCATGTCGCCTGCTTGTAGTAAAGGACGCGATATTTCTTCAAAGTAAACATATGCTTGAAGGATTGCCGCTTCGAGGCGAGATGGCCTTAGTGTGAAGAATCTAAAGTTGCCTCTACACTACAGCATACTAAACGCGTCCTAAACATACGCCGGATATCTATCGCATATTTACCACAAATGTTGAAAAGTCAGCGACCATAAGTGGAGACCGAATCTTTGACGCTTCTTGGATACTCGCATGAAACGCTTCCCATAGGGGTGTAGTGCTTTCAGTGTACCTCATGCGGTGCACTTTAGGCATCTCTTAAGGTTTCTTTGTTGCATTCATTTGGCCCCAAGCTGCAACCCCAACTTTCATTTCTTTTACTATTCCTCCGTTCATATTCTTTTTCTACCTATTAGTGACAATTATTATTTTCAGAGCTGAATGACTTCGTAGGTCCCAGCGCTTGTCCTTTGACCTAAAGTTTATTATATGCTATTTCCAATGATGTTTGATCTGGCAGTTGATTTGAGGACTGAATATTTGTGTTTAAGAGTTGTCGTATGGTGTCTTGTTTGGTTGCCAATTGAAAACAAGTGAAAAATGCACCGAAGTTTCTTCGGCGCTATCGAGTTTTCTGTACATCGTATAATCAAGGCCACCGAAAATAGATCTATCTTACGGGGGTCTCGGTATAATGCTGTATGAGTTCCGGCCCACAAAACTTTAACCACGGCCCGGTGGTGGCCTGGCTTATAACGTTGCCAGACGCACGATTATGGCCAACTTTAACCTTAAATAAAATAAAAACTGCTGAGGTTAGAGGGCTGCAGTTTAGTATGTTTGTTGATTGGAGAGTGGATGATCAACATTCCAATTTGCAGCCCTCTAGCCTCAGGATTTTTAAGATATGAAAAAAAGTGCAAACGGACGTACAAAGTCGCTACAATAGTTTTCATTCCGTTATGTTTTACGTGGCTTTTGCAGCAATCGGCTGTATATGCCAACTATAAACGTGTTCGCAGATACTAATCAACCCTCTCTCAGGTATTAATGACATTAATTATTGATGACCTCATTTCCAGTTATTAATGAACTTTTCCATGCGTTGAGAGTCTACAAAGAAGCCTCCGAGAGCTCTGAGATCATCTTGCATCAGCTCCTGCGTTTTAGCGATTCAAGTTGATTACCGAATCTTTGACTTTTTAATTGAAAGACGCGTTGCTTTCGGGCATTCTCTCCGCGTGAAGTATTTATATTCAAATGAGGCAATTTCGTCTTAACTCGGTATTATCCCAAGCGAAGGAAGGAGAGCCTGCAATGAAGCGTTTATTGACGCTGTTGATGGACGCCGTCGTCGTCTACACCATTGTTATTGTTATTATTATTATTATTATTATTATTATTATTATTATTTGGTAGAAGACCCTCTTTTGGGCAAATGCTCTTAAGATTATGGCAGAATTAAGCGAATTGCTTTTATATATACATATATATATAGATATATATTATATATATATATATCTATATATATATATATATATAATCTATTTTCCTTACAATTCACTCTCAGGCTCAGCGATGTTTTCTAAGTAACTGGTCAATATTCTATTGGGAATTTTCAAATAATTATAAATGCTGAAGGCAATCTTTTATTTTATTAGAACAGGATCTAATAAAATAAAAGATTACCTTCAGCATTTATAATTTTTTGAAAATTCCCTAGATGAATGTTGGCCAGTTACTTCTGCCATTCTTTTTAACAGTTATTATTATTATTATTACTACTACTACTACTACTACTACTACTACTACTACTACTACTACTACTATTATTATTATTATTATTATTATTATTATTATATTATTATTATTATTATTTATCGATTGATTGATTGATTGATTTAATGTCTTACAGCTAACAGCAATTCCGCCGGGTTCGTAATCTAAAATAACCCGTACTTTACACTTAACGTATAATTGATATTTGTTTACAAATGTATGACCTTTAAAATGGTAGGCAAGCAAAAATAATGATGATGATATAGCTGATTAGTGCCGAAGTCCGTTAATTTGAGGTCCATACAGGTGAGGTTTTATTATTATTACTATTATTATTGTGATGCTGATGATGATATTCGTTTCTAATTGTGTAACATCTTTGCTTTTAGTGACGCCATCAGTGATTACAATTGGTTGTGTTATTCCTGACACTTAGTTTTCGAGTTAAATTATTTGGTAGTAGTAGTTTCGGGATGTAAGCGTTGCCTGGAGAGGCCAGAGATACCGCAGGATTTCAAATGGTGTATTTTCCTTCATTTTCTCTTTTCCAGACGAAACTGGCACACGCAGAACGTGGCAGGCTTCAGTAATTAGTTTGCATGAATTTCCCCGATTTCTAAAATGGGCAAGAAAGTGGCACCCGGTGCGAGGTGACGCCTAAGAAACGGCACTTTGATGCCAGTGTCACTTGGCTTGATGCAGCTGGCGGTTGGCACCAGCTCACCTTTAGGTGTGCCATGGTAGAATGTCCTCGAACCAACTTTCCATTAGCGCGTTTCTTTCTTCCGCGCGTCATGTCGTAGACGCGTCGTGACGCCTTCCTGATTCGCTTAGAAAATGTTTTACTGGCTTCGTTATTTGTTGTTTTCCGTTGCCCCGTTTAGAGTTCAAAGGCCCTTTGTGGGGAGGCAGAAGTGTTTCAGGTGGTGGTCCTCGTCCCCCCCCCCCCTCCCCCCATTTCAGCATCCTCACGCCTCTCCCCCAACCCCCGGGTTTGTCCTCCTTATGTATTTAATTAACTGGAAATGTAAGTTGTTTACCGCCCTGACATTGCTGCTGCGCGGGCGAAATTCTTTCGTCCTCATGCGCTTCCTCCTTATCAGCGAAGGCTGGTCTAGTGCAGCAGTATTTGGGCGCCTTCTCTTCAAGTTGCATGGTCTTTACTTGAAGGCCTTCCCTTACCTTCCCTTCTCCTCCTCCCCTCCCTCCCTCCTTCCCTTCCTCCTTCCTTCCGTCTCCCCTTCCAGAGCCCCCTCCCCGTTTCCTTCCCGTCACCTGTGGAGCAACCATAAATGAGAATCATTAAGTTGATTGCTTCTGGTATATACCCAACCGAAAATGACGTTGGGGAATCGGAAACGTAGGAGGAGAAATGACAATACCCTGAAATTGGCGTCGTTCAAATTAGGTGACGGCTCCTGAAGGAGCGAACTCGAGGAGAAATAGGTTTTGTGGGGCAGGGGGGATGATGCGGCGTCTGGGGGGGAAAGTTGGGGAAGGGCAGGGGTAGGAAGGAGGTGGGGGAAGGAAGAGGCGGGAGGGCTTATCGGAAAGGCCATCTGGACAGGCGTCCCTTGATTTCGGTTATAGTGGCGCTCGTCTCGCTGATTACCCATCTTTCCTTTTGAACATAACCCCCCCACCCCCGAACCCTGTGGGTTTTCAGTCCCACCCAATTCTTCCCCCCCCCATCCCCCCCCCTCCCTCTGTCCCTCCTTCAGGCTGAAACGTGGGCGTGCAGTCGGTGGGTGGGGTGGAGGGCGTCTGAAAAACGCCACCTTTTGAAGTATAGGGTTTCATTGTTGGAGAGAGACGAGTCTGGCGCGTCTCACTTCCCCGAGATGATGGTAGAAAATTTATGTTCGTTTTCGGGGCGCAGGGTGGATGCGGGACGGCGCTTGACGTCGCGTTCAAGAAGGGTATTGTTTCGGAAGCGGAGACCTGCTTTTGGGTGCCGTTCAAGGTTCTTGCCGTTTAGGAAGTCGGGGATTGTTTTTTTGGAGAGGGTTGTCTGTGTAGGTGTCTTGTTTATGGCGTGTTCAGTTGGTGTGAAGCTTTATAAAAGAGGTTTTGTAACGCGACTGAGATTTATTTATATTTTAGTGTAGATTTGTGTTAGTTTTTAGAGTGACCTGTTCTTTTGATGCCTTGAGACAAATGTATCATTTTCTGATTTTTTTTTGTTTTTTTGGGGGGGGAGGGGTGGGGGTTGGTTGGTTGGATGGCTTCGTTAGCAAGAAGACAACATTCACGAGCACTTTCATCTTCTAATCTTCTAACCGCAGAGACAATAGTTAAGTCTTTCTAAAAACCAAATCCACATCTTCAGTTATGCTTATTATCGTAACATCATCACCATCATCATAATCTTTATCATTAGCATAGAAATTATATTAGTTTTTCGTGTTTGATTTTTGAAGATTTTGTCAACGGGATTGTCCTACACCTGAATTTTGTCTTCAAACGGTTGTGTGTGTGTGTGTGTGTGTGTGTGTTAGCGACAATTCCTCTTTAAGACGGGAGAGGCTATGTTCCATAACCATAGGTGACTTTCTTTTACCAAATTCGAGAACATTGTATTGTTGAAACCCCAGGTCTGCACTTAAGCCTGCGTTTTTCGGGCTTATCTAGTTCGTCTCCAGACTTGATCAAAATTTTTAAAATGTTAATATTGTAACATTGTTTTTCAGCAACATTATAAATGTATATTATGCTGCTTCTTTTCGGTAAGATAAATTGTTGTTGTATACTTTGGAGCAAACATTTCGTTGTACTCATTTAGATATAGAGTGCATTTTCTATTTGATCTATGAGAGAGAGAGAGAGAGAGAGAGAGAGAGAGAGAGAGAGAGAGAGAGAGAGAGAGAGAGAGAGAGAGAGAGAGAGAGAAGTTTCCTTTATAAATGAAATCAAATGGATATATTTTTCTGTCATTAATATCAGACTAAAGGCACTCCTTGAACTTCATCTCTTTGACAATTGTTCTTATGTATTTAAAATCAATCTAATTTATACATTCCTAAGCTGATGTTCATATTTTTACAACAACGTATAAACCTGATATAGTATTTCCTATCAACTTATTAAAACAGAGTAGCATGTCCAGTTGATGGCATATTATTTTACTAATGTGATCGATGTTATCCTGTTTAGATCTTACACATTTTCATGATATTCTGTCTTCTTTTAGTCTTCTTCCAGTTTGATTGGCTCTGTTATTTCTGCCATTTATTTTCAGATTTATTTGCTCTGTTCTTTTTCCAGTCCTTTTCCAGTTTTATTTGCTCTATTCTTTTTTCCATGTTATTTTTCAGTTTTGTTTGATCTAATCTTTTTTTCCAGGTATTTTTCAGATTTATTTCCTGTTCTTTTTGTCCAGTCGTTTTCAAGCTTCATTGGCTTTGCTCTTTTCCAGTTATTTTCCAGTTTTATTGGCTCTATTTCTTTCCCATTCATTTTCCTTATTGGTTCTATTATTTTTCCCATTCATTTTCCTTATTGGTTCTATTATTTTTCCCAGTCATTTTCCTTATTGGGTCTATTATATTTTCCAGTAATTTTCCTTATTGGTTCTATTATTTTTTCCAGTAATTTTCCTTATTGGTTCTATTATTTTTTCCAGTCATTTTCCTTATTGGTTCTATTATTTTTCCCAGTCATTTTCCTTATTGGGTCTATTATTTTTTCCAGTCATTTTTCAGTTTTATTGGCTTTGTTCATTTACCCGTCATTTTCCAGTTTTACCAATGTAGAAATAACATCTTTGCTTCTTTATTATTATTTTTTTTTTTTTTTTTTTTTTTTTTGTTTTTTTTTTTTTTTTTTTTTTTTTTTTTGCTCTATCACAGTCCTCCAATTCGACTGGGTGGTATTTATAGTGTGGGGTTCCGGGTTGCATCCTGCCTCCTTAGGAGTCCATCACTTTTCTTACTATGTGTGCCGTTTCTAGGATCACACTCTTCTGCATCAGTCCTGGAGCTACTTCAGCCTCTAGTTTTTCTAGATTCCTTTTCAGGGATCTTGGATCGTGCCTAGTGCTCCTAATGATTATGGGTACGATTTCCACTGGCATATCCCATATCCTTCTTATTTCTATTTTCAGATCTTGATACTTATCCATTTTTTCCTTCTCTTTCTCTTCAACTCTGGTGTCCCATGGTATTGCGACATCAATGAGTGATACTTTCTTTCTTGACTTTGTCAATCAACGTCACGTCTGGTCTGTTTGCACGTATCACCCTATCCGTTCTGATACCATAGTCCCAGAGGATCTTTGCCTGATCGTTTTCTATCACTCCTTCAGGTTGGTGCTCGTACCACTTATACTGCAAGGTAGCTGGTGTTTCTTGCACAGGCTCCAGTGGAGGGCTTTTGCCACTGAATCATGCCTCTTTTTGTACTGGTTCTGTGCAAGTGCCGGGCATTCACTTGCTATGTGGTTTATGGTTTCATTTTTCGTATTGCACTTCCTACATATGGGAGAGATGTTATTTCCGTCTATCGTACTTTGAACATATCTGGTTCTTAGGGCCTGATCTTGTCCGCTGTTATCATTCCTTCAGTTTCCTTCTTTAGCTCTCCCCTCTGTAGCCATTGCCAATTGTCATCGCTGGCTAGTTCTTTAGTCTGTCTCATGTATTGTCCGTGCATTGGTTTGTTGTGCCAGTCCTCTGTTCTTTCTGTCTTTCTCCTGTCTCTGTATATCTGGGTCTTCGTCTACTTTTATTAGTCCTTCTTCCCATGCACTCTTTAGCCAGCTCGTCTTCACTGGTTTTCAGATATTGCCCCAGTGCTCTGTTTTCGATGTTGACGCAGTCCTCTATACTTAGTAGTCCTCTCCCTCCTTCCTTTCGTGTTATGTATAGTCTGTCCGTATTTGCTCTTGGGTGTAGTGCTCTGTGTATTGTCATTTGTTTCCTGGTTTTCTGATCTATGCTGCGGAGTTCTGCCTTCGTCCATTCCACTATTCCTGCGCTGTATCTGATTACTGGCACTGCCCATGTGTTTATGGCTTTTATCATATTTCCGGCGTTGAGTTTTGACTTGAGTATCGCCTTGAGTCTCTGCATATATTCTTTCCTGATCGTGTCCTTCATCTCTTGGTGTTTTATATCTCCTCCTTCCATTATTCCCAGGTATTTGTATCCTGTCTCATCTATGTGTTTGATGTTGCTCCCATCTGGTAGCTTTATCCCTTCAGTTCTCGTTATTATTATTATTATTATTATTATTATATTATATTATTATTATTATTATTATTATTATTATTATTATTGTAGCCTTCGTCAAACATTCCTTTACTTTTTTCGTTACCTTTTTAAATGATTTTATTGATCTCAGTAGGCGTGATAGGATTCTCTTTAAACAAAGGCCACGTAAGGTGTCTTCTATTTTTCCTTCAGTGCAAAACGGTAATTTCTATTTCTTCAGCTCCGTCCTTATGAATTTCAAGGCAAACAAGGGTTTGCCAGCGATACGCTTAAAAAAAAGGGGAAAAGAAAAACACACACACAACGAGAAAAGAACATCAGTTGTCATCACGTCAGTTCAAATTTCGGGGTAGGAAGCTTTCAGGTATATTGGTTGTCATTAGGCATTCTCTCACTCTCACTCTCCCTCTCCCTTTCCCTCTTTCTCTCCAAACCCACCCACTCAACTACCGAGCTGCTCATTCGCAGTTTATACTGGAATTGGTATCACTTTGTGAAGAAGGGATCGAGTGTTATCAGAAATTGCTGTGGGTAACGAGATCGACCGAGTGTAAGAGGTTCAAGGAAACCTTCATCATAGAGGTTTTGTAGAAGAGTTCTCATCTGGTTTTTGGAATAAAGATAATTTTAATATATATACATACAAGTATATATATACATATATATATATATTTATTTATTTATATAATGTCTGTGCATATACATATATATGCATACATGTACGTTACTTTTTTTTTATTCAAATATTAAGCCAAAATTACTCTTTAATATCGAATTCACTTTACCTTGGGAATAAATTACACCCAAAGGGAATTATACATAAGCGCATCTGCCCTGGCCACTATGCTAACCCATTCGTTTCAAGTTTGATACAGAGGCGACAGGGACTTGTCCATTAAGCTCTTGATAACCTGATGAATAAGTGTGTATATATATATATATATATATATATATATATATATCTATATATATATATATATATATATATATTATATATACATGTAGAGAGAAAAGTACTATATTTCAGAGACTGCTGTCTCTCTCTTCAGGTATATTATATATATATATTATATATATATATATATATACCTATATATATATATATATATATATATATATATATATATACCGCCTAGAGTGGGGGAAGTGCGCACCTTTTTTGTCTTTTTTACCTCTGGTAAGAGTTCTAGAAAGAAACTGAAAAAAGTGAGACATGTTTTTATTGTTTATTAATAGGGCAACCTTTTGCACAAATTGAAATGTTTATGAAAATATTTATGTGGTAGGTAGTGCAAAAAATATATGGGTGCGCATTTACCCCAGGGTTTGGGGGAAGTGCGCACTATGTTTTTGTTTGTCAAATTTAAGCACACTTAAACTTACTTTAACAATTCTATGCATACCTTAGATGCAATATCACACAATAAGGACTTTAACCAAAAAATATGATGTATTTATAGTGCGTTTACTTTTCTAAGATCGCTATGGTGTGGCCTGTACAGAAATCTTACGTTGGCAATTTTCACGTTATGGTAATCATATTAGCTTTATGGAGTCTATTGAAATAGTTTTTATTTCTTAAATTGTGATTCTTTGTTTGCATCAGATATTTTGAATATATATTATTTCGTATATTTTTCGTGAAAACCTCAGTTTCACTAATGAAAATTAAGATATGGCATATTTTTTCCCCGGCGATGCCACATCTGAGTTCAGGGTACCTATGGTTTTTAAGAGGATTTAAAAGGTCATGGTCAATATCATTAAAGGATACTCGCACTCGATCACCCACTGTGAACAGTATGGTCAGCCCAGGCCAAATGACTCCTGTAAACGTCTTCACCCACCACTGAGGCCAAGGAAATAGTCTATAGTTTCCTGAAATACTTCATTTTATAAAAACATCTGGAAGGTCCTGTAACTGATGTTTCGAAGGCTATCCAGAGAACATCTGAAGCAACAAAAGTGTTAGAAATGACTGTTCGTAGACTTAAGAAGCAAGAGAGGCGGGAAATATAGCGGAATCTCCAGTGTTTCAAGAAAGAAAAGAGAAAGTGAATCCTGTGACTGACTTGGATGATTTTGATAAAAATGTTATGCAGAGAAGTAATGCGTGGTTGTCGTTTCCAAGGGCATAATAGATCGATTGACTTAAGAATTTATGTTTCAAGTCCAAACACCGGAGCCAACAGGCCACTCAGCCCATATACAATTATAGAAAGAGAAAGAAAGAATAGCTAAGTAGAATCGAGAATGGGAAAAAAAAAAGTTAACAGGGAAGAAGCAAACCCTTTCCATCGACTCCCAGTGTCTACAGTGAACCCTCCTAAGAAGGATTATATCTGCGGTAAGAATTTAATGGGACTTACATACCTGTAGATATGACAACTCTGCCTTTTCTACCTGGCCCCACCCTAGTGATCTTAGAAAAGTAAACGCACTATAGGTAATGTATTTCTGAACGCACGACCATGCCAGGCATTTCTGAAGCCATGAAGTTAACTTTGTTTTTAATAAAGTAGGGATTAGACAAACACTGAACAATAGCAGTAAGTTGGAATGCTAAGGGTTAGGTACCTAACAATAAATTTCGCTAGCATGCTCTATTTATGCTCATTAATTATGTATATACTAAGGTAGATTAGGCTATAATTATAAGTTGCTAGGTATAAGTAGTGTAGCACCATTTGTAAAAACATGAGATTTAAATTGCATTGACTTTGATTTTTCTGCTTTGTTATGCTCGAAATATTGAATATGTAGGCTATAAGGCATGAACCAATTCATTTAGATAGCAATTTGTTGGTGATTAGTGATGAAACCAGCAGGTGCGCGTTTACCCCATGAAAAGTTGCGCAATTACCCCACCCTTCATTCATGACTCACTACTCATTAATACTTAGACCTAGCAACTTATAATTATAGCCTAATCTACCTTAGTATATACATAATTAATGAGCATAAATAGAGCATGCTAGCGAAATTTATTGTTAGGTAACTAACCCTTAGCATTCCAACTTCCTGTTTCGTCCAAAATTTCTTTCAATGCTCCGTTCTCCCTGTACTAAGCCGTGGTGGTCTATTTTCTTAATGAGATAGTTGGGTAACACTTGCTAAAGTTAAATCAGGAACTCTGTCTCATATTCAAACTGTGATAAAAGAAAAAAGAAAAAAAATGTAAACCTGTTTTTGACAATTAAAAAAAATAACTTACTTCAGTGCGCACTTCCCCCACTCTACGGTATATATATATATATATATATATATATATATATATGTATAAGTATATATATATGTATATATATGTATATATATGTATATATATATGTATATATATATGTATATATATGTATATATATACATATATATATGTATATATATATATATATATATATATATATATATATATATATATATATATATATATATATATATATATATATATATATAATGCACAAAATTGTTTGAATGAAGTTTACTGGTGACCAGGTTATTGAATAACTTATTAAATTATCACAATATTATTGTGATAAGTCAGGAATAGCAGCAGTTTTTCACCTAAGATTAGAATCCTAGTTTAAAAGTTATTTTGACAGAGATTTCCACCGTGGTCCTTCGACACATTTTCAGAAATGATCAAGTATTAAACCTTATAGTGTGTGGTATATATTAGACTTGTAGATTTCACCAGCCATCGATGCAAATTCTGTTGCATGAAATCTCGATTTAATGTGATGTCATTCTTTTATTCATGGGTATGAATTTAGTCCGAGATTTGGATGACTCCGCGATTTTCTGATGTTTGTAATGTCCAAACGGTGAATAAAGGGCGGTTGTTTTTAATTGACGTTCTTTTATTTTGCCAGTCAAATCTTTGTACGGTTTTGTTAGCATCACTCAATCATAGCAAGGCTATTTTTTTTTTGTAACTTGGAACTACTTTAGTCTTTTTTTTCTTATGTAATTTGTTCTTCAGAATATACGGAATTATTTTCCACATTCGCCTTTACCACTAAATCCCAGGAGTCTTTCCAGAATTGGAAACGTGTATCAGACTCGAAGCGAGATATTTGTAAATCATTTTCGATCCATGTAAGTTGTAGCATTAAGGAATTAAGGCGGCCTAAATATATAACACGTTTTGTTTTAAGGAATATCCATGACCGACCTTGTACGTTTGGACCCAGAGCCACCATTCTCTCTCTCTCTCTCTCTCTCTCTCTCTCTCTCTCTCTCTCTCTCTCTCTCTCTCTCTCTCTCTCTCTCGGGAAAACCTAACGATATGAATTTTGTGCATATCCACAGACGTAAGCATTTATTCACCTCAAGTATGGGAATGCATAAATACCAGGCTCTTGATCACGGCACGGCATTATGGGATGCGACGGCAGAATCTCCCTGACTCGTGATCTGCATAAGGAGCGTGAAGTTTATCTCTCTCTCTCTCTCTCTCTCTCTCTCTCTCTCTCTCTCTCTCTCATTCTTGGTATCTAGGGTCATCTCTCGACAACCGACAATCCACAGCACTTGTGCCTGTTGTTTTTCCTCCGGTTTTCAAACTAAACACTTCATAAAGTCAAAAGACTATAAGACTAATCATTAGAGGGGGTTGGAAATGACGTTATGCCAGTTTTGGTTGCATTTCTCTCTCTCTCTCTCTCTCTCTCTCTCTCTCTCTCTCTCTCTCTCTCTCTCTCTCTCTCGTTTCTTATTCTTGTAGTCTAGGTTCATTTCTAGCGACTTGATATTCTCAGCTAATGTGTTACACGTTTTTTGGGAGCGATTTCCAGACGTATTTATTTACTGTTGGGATCTTATTAACACGTGATTGATTTTTAGCAAATACTTTTATTTATCCTTGACATTTAAAAAATAATGGACCAACTTTGTTGAAGGCCTGACAAGTTAATTTCTCTCTCTCTCTCTCTCTCTCTCTCTCTCTCTCTCTCTCTCTCTCTCTCTCTCTTTCCTCTGTGTCTGGGACATACTGGTACATGATCATAAACATGGTTAATTAGTATTTTCAAAGAGCACAGAGCCGTAATTAGGAAAGGTCGCTTCTTTACCAATTTAAAAACGTGTTCGATGTTTTGGTGAAAAAAGGGAAGGAAGTATGCAGTAATTGCCGTCGACAGGTTAAAAACAACGTAGTGTTTTTGGTTACCTGGGTTCATTTCATGTTGGACCCTAGAGCCAAGGGGGCAGAGGGGATGTAGAAGTGGAACGACAATAGTCAGATTTTTATAAATCTCTGCAAATGAAGTATCTGTTCATTTGCAAAATAGCTAGTATGTTCTGAGAGAATCGTGCATTACAGCTCCTAATGAGTGCGTCTTTACGGTCTGTGAATTTAATTGAATATAGAATTTAGGCCAATGGCCAAGCACCAGGACCTATGAGGTCTTTTAGCACTTAAACGGAAATTGACAGTGAAATGTTTGAAACGGAAATTGACAGTGAAATGTTTGAAAGATGGAACAGGAGGAAAACCTCTCAGTTGCACTATGAATCAAGTGTTAGGAGTGTGTGGAAAGTTAAGATGGAATGAAGATTATATGAAAGGAGGTACAGTAAAAGGAACGAAAGGGGTTGCAGCTGGGGCCGAAGGCACGCTGCAAAAAACCTTTAAAGTAATACCTACAGTGCACCGCATGAAGGGCACTGACGGAACTATCCTCCTACCGCGATTTTTGGTGTGTGTTTTTGTAGAAAGTTTTAACACAGACTGAGAAGTTACAGATTTGGTTGCCTTGTTTTTGTCATCTCACCGTTTTTAGTTTTGTGCAAAATGTCATAGCATCTTATTCCAGTTTTGTGAATATATGAATCCGTATGATGTACTGACTGCACAAAAGTATAAACCAAATCTCTATCAGATGTTTATTATTGAATTTTTTCTACGTCATAATGATAGAATAATAGTATATGGCGGTGGCCGTGTGTTTACCCTGACCTGGGGTTTTATATTGGCTGCTAGTTGGAATGCCCATCTTCTAACTGGAATGTTATCAGTTACCTAAATGCTGTTAATTTAGCTCCGATTGCAAATACAGAGCAGCACCTGAATATACAGGTTGTGCTGGAGCTGAGCCAAGGAAGACTAGTCTTAAAATTCTCTTGAATGGTCTAGATCAGACCGGAATTAGGCGGTTTTGGTTGAATAATCTAGCTTGGGCAAAGATAGTCACATTTTATTTTTAGAGCCTAGTTGTGGCCCTTACCAGAAAACACAAGTATAGAATAGAATCTAGAATTCAGACCAAAGACCAAGCGCTGGAACCCATTTGGTCATTCAGCGCTGAAACGTTAATTGACAGTAACAAGGTTTGAAAGGTTTAGCAGTAGGAAAACCTCTCATATGCACTATGAATCGATTGTCAATAGTGTTGAAGGCAAGATGAAAAGAAAGTATATGAACGGAGTTACAGTAAAAGGAATGAAAGGGGTTGCAACTAAGGCCCGAAGGCACACTACAAAAAACCGTAATTAACTCCCACAGTGCACCGCACGAGATGCACTGACTGCACTACTGACCTCCGGGGCACAACTATACAAAATTTGTAAAGTGTGTCAATTCTAAAAGGATCATCCCTCTTCCTGTTCAGCTTAATATTTTTAAATGTCTCGGGTAGGTGGAATTAAATCTTATGGGAGATTTATGAAATAATCTATAGTAATGAACCTTACAATACCTGGGAGTCACCTACGTTTTCATGTGAATTTTTCCGTTACTTTGAATTTTTCCAGGTGCGAATGTTATCCAGCAGGACGCCCATTCCAGTTTTCCATACCCAAGAATTAAATTGTGTGTTGTTTAAATGGATGAAACATCTAGAAGGTTGATCCCAAATGAAATTGAAGGAAAACGGAAGAGGAAGAGTCATCCAATAGGTAGAAGTTTTCTAAAGCTAAAATTTCAGGGATAAAAAAAATAGTGAAAATCCAGCTGAGTCTTAAAGTATTATTGTTAGATTGCAGCCGATCAAAAAATCATGTTCTGTAACATCTGAGGTAGAGGCATAAAAGATTGATAGGTACTTATGCTTATAAAAACCAAGTATTTGAATGACCATGTAGTTTATAGAATATACCTTGGAAAGACCCTCAAAGATATTAAAAGTTTTTGCCAATAGGAGTATCCAAGCAGACTGCGATTTAATTGAAGGATAAAGTACTTAATGGAGAAACAGCATTAGATTTAGCTCTTGGCCTAAAATAATCTTTTGTAGAAATTTAGTTTTGGCCGACACAATTGAATTAAAGTATTTTTCAAAATTGTATTTTGAGTAATGTCCTTCAGATTTAATGGAAATGTAACTTCGAAACTGCATTTTGGTGAAAAATACTTAAGGCACAAGCTCTCTAAAACGTCTGCGTGGTAATATGGTATATGCAGTACACTTAAGTCTTAATTTGTAAGTTAATTCAAAAGGACAAAATTTCTAGTCTGTGGAGAAAATTGGGAGCGCAAAGAAGAAACCAGCTTCCAACAAATCATGAAAATATTTTAACATTTGAAGACAACCACTCGGGCACCTGATTTGGTAAAGTTTATACTAAAGCATACAAGCACTCTTATTCCAGTGTTTTTCGTAATAAAGGAGGAGCTAAACCTTTTGGAAAATACTACGAGAAAGTAATCAGCTGTAAAAAAATCTTAAAGGTTTTCGTAAGGAACAAGTTTGTAAACGGATCAACAATGTATATTTTCCTAAATTGCAGTTACTCAAGGTCATATATATTAACACTGCTTTTAAATCTTTACACTAAGGTAGGCTTTCTCAAGAGAAATACGTCGGAACTTAATAATTACCACAAGAATAATTATCACGAGCTAAGCACAAAAACTGCAAATCAAATTCTTAAAGTAATCTGTGATAGCAGAGATATTTATGCACAAAATTAAAAGATATACACAGACTGCAGAAATAAATAAGTATCAGGTCACCACATCTGAATGAAGGGCATTCCATAATACTGATATTCAACTCGTGTTAGTGTAGACTCCCGTTGTAGTAGTGTGGGTCTTGGCGATGAAATCGAAGATTTTAAAGCCCAACGCTGATAATAACTATAAACCGTAGATATCCAAGAAACTATAGTACGTGAAGAGATAAGTCGACCTCTAGGAAATTCTCCTGATGCCCTTTAAGTAATCGACGTCTAGGTAGCGATTGCAGGTGTTAAAGATATGCAAAAATCATGAACACTGACGGTCGAATCATCCAAGCAGGGCGCGAAGTCAGTCGAGCGTCCCCAATGAAATAGCAGATGCACATCGAAGCCAACTGTCCGCTTAAAAAGTGGAGGAAATATAATGAAGCAGGCGAGACAGCAACAATACGTAGCGTAGAAAACTAAACTAGGAGCAAGAGGCGGTCGACAGTAAAGGAAGCCTCTACACCCACCGGGACAGCTATACAGGGAAATTAGCTTCCCTCCAGTCAATCTATTCCTTCAAAGGGCATCGCCTTACCCTTCTACAGATCTATTCCTTCCCGAGGTTGCGTGTGCTCTCGTTAGTGGTCAGAGGTCCTCTGATCGCGGGTGTCGTTGGGCTGGTTCTGAAGGTAATTCTGTTTGCCTCCACGTCACCGTGGAAAGGAAGAAATTCTAGGATTAGAACTATCCTCCTTAACTACTGTGAAACGCCAGAACAAGCAAATGGC
Source organism: Macrobrachium nipponense (assembly GCF_015104395.2). NCBI lineage: Eukaryota > Metazoa > Arthropoda > Malacostraca > Decapoda > Palaemonidae > Macrobrachium > Macrobrachium nipponense. The sequence continues at coordinate 12,446,325 of NC_087216.1, read as the reverse complement.
ATTCAACTGCCAACAAACGGTAATCACACGACTGCGTGACCTGGAAAAAAAAAATAAACGAACGAAAATACTTTCGGACGATGTACGTACATACATACACACACATATACATACATACATACACATATATGTATATATATAATTATAATTTTTTATTCTCTCTTCATTTCTTTGCATTGTTATTGCATGAGCTGGGAACTATTAAAACATCTAGCTCGCCCTCATCAGAATATAATGGGTAATTTTCAGATTATGACTTCACATATTCACATTTAATTGCTAATTTTGAGATAATGGCTTTAAACATTGTAATAATACGCAATTCATAGCGAAGTCTTTACGCGTCTCATTTTTCTCCGCTTTTGCGATGTAACAGAATCCGTTCTAAATTCGGGATTTCAACTTTAATTATGCGCCTCTAAAGTCTCTCTGAATTTTCCCATTCTAATTGTGTTGGTTATTCATGGAAGGGCGCCAAATGTGACCAGCCTTTTCATTGTTATTTCTTTTTTAAATCTTTTACTTACTATGAATATAGTTATGACAACTTTTAGTAGAAGGATTTCAGATACAGAAGTAGTACTGTTTTTATGTCCTTATGCAGATTTTTTTTTTCATTTTTGTAAAGTAACACTATTAGATGATTGTTTTGTTGATCGCTTTACACTGCATAGGATTTTCAGATTTGGTGAACAACAGCACCAATATAAAGTAAATGTTCCTCGCTGTTTAACCCCTCAGTTCCACAGAAGTTACACTTTATATATATATTAATTTGTCAATTAATTTTTTCTTTTCGAATAAGTGTTCTCTTCTTTTTTTATGTATCCTATTACCTTCTGTTACTTCTTTTTATTGAACACCATGTTCTTTGGAAGCTTGAATTTCAAATCAGTAGGTTTTTGGGGGTTGTTCCATATGTACAGGATTTATCTTCTGAATAATAATAATAATAATAATAATAATAATAATAATAATAATAATAATAATAATAATGAACCCCACACTATAAATACCACCCAGTCGAATTGGAGGACTGTGATAGACAAAAAAAAAAAAATTAATGATAATAATGAAGTCTGGAGTGTGTTAAAAGAGACGATATAACATCTGTAAAGAGTACTACGGTAAAAAGTAATACACACACACTGCGTATTGAATGTGTATGGGCGCTACCCATTTTCCATGCTGGTTAATGCTAGTGTACATATTAATTTATTTATTGCGCTTTTACTCAGCATGTTTATATATTTTTAATGCAAATGAAAACTGAGCGAGCAGGATGTTCAGATGTAATCCTGCGGTGGCAACTGAAGGGAAATTATTACCGTATGTCTCTTACACATTACATAACGACTTAAACGTTTAATTAAGCCTTCCAAAAAAGGTAATGTTACTTGAGATCAAGGTGAACAAAACAGTTTAGATTTAGCTCGGCTAATGTGTGTGTGTGTGCGCGTGTATGAGAGAGAGAGAGAGAGAGAGAGAGAGAGAGAGAGAGAGAAATATTTTAGTGACGTAGTTGGGTTAATAAGAGAAGATAGGAGAAATTTGTATAGAGAGAGAGAGAGAGCGAGAGTTGGGATATTCGTATCGTGTGTATATATTCTTTCAATCGCTCGCAAAAATGGACGGTAGAATGGGAATGCCGGCTGTTATTTTTAACAGCTGGACGTTCGTAGAGTTTTCTCACGTTAAACTTTAATAAAGTTATTTTTTCTTTTATGTGATCTTTAAATTTGACAAGAAGGTGACCTTCGAATATTTGTATATTTAGTGACTACTGGATTTACTTGAGGATTTATTGCATATTTGTATTTATATGTATTATTACGGTTAATGAATATGTAACGAGGCATTGAAGGCGGTATCTCGTTCGTTTACACTGGCTGCTTAACGGGCCCGTTCTTGACATATTCACTTAGCTAACAATGCCCAACGGCACTTCTGGCATGACAGAGGGGGCGGTTGTTGATGGGTAACGATGTAATGGGGTAGCTATTATTGAATGGGATGGTCGAGGGGCATGGCTGTCGGTATCCCCCCCCCCCGCCGCCACCCCTCCCCCCGAATAAAAAGTAGAAATGTGTGCCTCGAAAAGAACATAAATGTTCCAACATATCAAGTCTTGACAGTGCCGTATCCAAACCATTATTTAAGCCATAACAATAGCGGTGCCAAACGACCCTTCTCATCGCCGTCATTTGGCACTGTTCAAGTGACATCCCCGCTTTATTGTATCCCCGTTCCTCTTGCTGCTCCACAAACCTTAACCCACCCCCCCTACCCTCCATCCCCTACCCCCATCATCCCTACCCCATCCCTCTCATGGCCGTCTTCCTCCTGCTATTGTTGTTGATTCTTTGCTCCCTTTTAAATTGATGTCAGGTTCAGCCGATGTCCGAGATTTTGGAAATAGGTAAAGGCAGGGTCAACTTCTCATTGCAAGTCCGTTTCTCGCCGTCAGAATTCTCTCTCTTAGGGAGGGAGCTCGGGAGGCGGTGCCATCTGGCGGTGGCAGCGCTCAAGACGTCGCAGAAAGAGAGGACGGCACTGCCGGCGATGCTAATTGGCCGTTTGGGTCTGCATTTCTCCGTCTCTTCAGAAATGATAAGGAGACGTATTGGGGTGTATTTATGACGAACGCGCCTCTCGTCTCTCATCTCGTCGCCTGCCAATCTTGCTCTGTCCCCTTTGTGCAGTTTTTTTTTTCACTTAACAGCCCGCTAATGATTTGTAGTGCTTTTTATTGCCTGATGACAGCAGAGATCTGAATAGCTGGTGTTCTCTTAATTTCCTGCTCTCGAAATCTGAACATTCCGGCCTGATGTCTAGAGAATATACTTGGTACAGACTTTTACGTATTCAAGTTGATTGAGTTTACGCTTTTCCATGTAGAAATCATTTTGTTTCTGAAGGTATTATTTATGAATGTGACACTTGAAGAGGCCAGCACAGCGTGCGCGCTGCAGAATTCGCTTAATTAACTGCGTGAATTCCATCCGGGATACTTTGATTGGACATGGTTGGAATTCCTCGGTGATCAGAGGGGTGTTGCAGTTGCGTAATTCGTGTCCCAGTATCATAAATTTGAAGTATAAACAATCTGTTTTTGTGTGTTAATCATTCCTGCTATCATTACTTACGATTTTATAAAAGATCTTCTCTGTTGCAGAATTAAAATTGTGTACTTTTGGCTTGAATCTGCGGATCCTCTTTCTCTTTCCAATTAGGGCTCTAGAATTCGTCCGTGAATTTTATTTTGGCTCGTTTAGATTTATATCACTGAGTGTATGCATGTATAAGGTGCCAGGGTCTTACATCCCATTTTGATTCTGTAGCCTTTATGCTACTTTCTAAGTGCGAATCAGCGATAAGTATGAAACTTAAATTGTGTTATTATTCAATTTCGAATAAGACGTTCTTCAGCGCATCGGCTTTTCATGGCGAATTACTTGTGTACATCGCTAATATCCTGCGCTTGCGCTGAATCTGCAACCATGAATTATTATCTCAATTTTGACAAATTATGTTCCACAAGTTGACTGCTATTGGGTGTATCTAATTAAGAAAACGGCCACCTCTGCCACGCTAATACATCAACACTATCTCTATACTCTTTTTTTTTCATCTGTCCATCCGCCTGTGGTGTTTTCACATGGTAACACTGCTTCCTTGGCTTTAAATAGTTACGCTATGTGTAAATTTTAGGTAAATAAAAGGATATTTGGGTGTACATTTGCAACTGAAAAGCGTTTTAATAATTTACTGTATGCGAATTACACCGTTAATATTCGAAATAGGATATAGTTATTATTGTTGAATGTAAGCTGAATGTGACTATCTAAAGCCCCGGATGCAGTGTTACCATACACAAACACCACAGGCGGATGGACAGGTGGAAAAAAACCGAGTATAGTTGCCATTGGCGACTGTCATAACCTGCAACGTTACTCTTTAATCTTCCCCTGTTTTGAATCGCCTGCTTTCCCCTTTACTTCCTCTACTCAGAGGCGAAAAAGCAGGTTTTTATACAAACAAGCACATTTTTAATCAAGTTCATCGTGCGTTTACTTTTTCTTCGCATGAGGGATTTAGGTGGCGTGGAAGGTAGACATTTAGTTATGTAGGAGTTATTCCTTTTTGCTTATACCAGATTTTATCTTGCCATTCATATGAAATTTACTCTCTGTTTTGAATAAAGGATCATTGTCATGTCATAAGAATAGTAAAGAATTATTTTTTTTCAAATTGAACAAATGAAAATGTTAATCTTATGTTTGGAATGATTGAATAAAGGATCATTCTCATGCCATAAGAAATAAGAACAGCGAAGAAATGTATATTATATATATTTATATATATATATATATATATACTTATATAAATATAAATATAAATTATATATTCATATTATATATGTATATTGAATATGAACAAGTGAAAATTACATTTTCTGAAAATGTTAAGCGGAAAATATGTTCCATCCTAGTTTCGTACTTATCCCGGACTTCTGTATTCAGTATTTCAGAATTATGGTATTACAAAATTGGTTCCGAAGACGTTTTGCAAAGTTGAGACATTGATTTAAATATTTCGTACAGAAAGAAATGTTTTCTCATTCATTTCTGAAAACATTAGACATATTTTGAGATTTTCTTACCGGTCTCAATTTCTCAGTGTTATGAATAATTGTTTAGAATTTCTCGCAGATCTTCAGTTTAATTGAGAATTTCATGCAAATGTTAGTATTTGTTCAGATTTTTCTTACAGACTTGAAGATTTTTCCTGAATCGGCCGGTTTATTAAAGTGTCTTACTGTCAACAGTTTTAATCATGGAGAAAAAGGGAGGCAGGAATTTTTTTTTCAGTTTCTGTTACATTTTAGAATTTATTATGTTGTCAACAATGCACTTTTTTGACGTCGACCTTCCAGCTTTTCCTTCCTTTCTGTTATATTATTTGCATCCACGCTTTTGTTTTACGTTTATTTCCCTCCGCGAGTTCCACTCATATCTCACTTTTTTTTGCCTCCATCGAAATGGCCCTCTATTGAATTTCCGAAAGAGAAATATATAGGCTGCAGCGGTGAGCATCATTTAAACAATCCCTAGCAGAATGGTTATCGGGTATTTTTCCCGTATTGTTTTTCTCAACGGGGAAGCCATTCATGGCAATCTGTTTGTGCCGTTATGTGTTTTAAAATAGCGTTCGTTTTGGGCTAGTCATCCATCACGTTCGCTCCACGTCCTCCCTTTAACACCCCCTCCCCTCCCCTCCCCACGCCCTCATCCGCTCTCAGACCCCTTCCCCTTTCTTCTCTCCCAGAATTTACTTTTTTTTTTTTATTATTTTTTATTTATTTATTTTTTTTTTGTATTGGTGTCCCAAAACACCAAATCCACTTATAGCCGAATTTTTCCTACTCAGACCTGTTGCCCACACGTTGAAGTTCTCGCCAAGATTTTAGTTAATTCTTTGTTTTTTATTCTTATTTATTCATTTATTTTATATTGCTACTCTCCCAACACTCCAAATTCACTAAAGCCGATTTTAGTCTATTTGACTTAACCGCTTTCCTCTTTAGATCTTTTACCCACACCTCAAGTTCTCATGCAGATTCAACATATATGTCGTTTTCTTTTTGTTGTTTTACTTATTAATTTATTTATTGCTCTCCCAACACACTAAATCCACTTCTAGCCGATTTTCCTCATCGCTTTCCTACTCTTACCCTTTACCCTTACCCCAAGTTCTTACCCAGATTTTACTCAATTTTATGCGGTTCCAACATCTCACCTTAGGTTTTTACTTCTATTTGACTCGTCGGTCGGTTACTCCCTCTCCTCACCCGTTCACCCAAAGCTTCTGCCTTAGTTTACTCATTGCTCTAATTTCCTACTTCTCCCAACCACTGATTTTACTCATCGCTTTCCTTCTTATTTGCCCATCTCCCGCCCACGTGTCTCTCTCACTTCACTCATCACTCCCTTTTACTCACACTGATTTTACTATCGCTTTCCTTCTTATTTGCCCATCTCCCTCACTTCACTCATCACTCCCTTTTTTTTTAAACCGTTCATTTACTCACATCTTTTTTATTTTACCCTTTATTAACTCGGAACTTCTGTTTTTAACACCCAATGACTCCAAATTCTCGTCCAGATTGTATTTATTGGTGTTTTCGTCCCAACTTTCATTCACAACCCTTCAGTTCTCATCCAGTTTATAATCTTCATTCTCCTCCACTTTTTCTCCAGATGTCATTGCTGGACCGCCAACGGTGGCGTTCAGGGTATAGTTACTGCATAATATGTCAGGTTTATTGTTATTTTTCTTTCCAGACCAATGTGAAGATTATTCCAAATCTTTCCAGACCAATGTGAAGATTATTCCAAATTTACAGGGCTCTCTCTCTCTCTCTCTCTCTCTCTCTCTCTCTCTCTCTCTCTCTCTCTCTCTCTCTCTTTTTCGTGAATGGTCGAACAGCTCTTGAATCTTCCCGACAGATTTATTCATATAGTTGGCTCAACTTTGCTTACAAATTTCGTACTCCAGCTCATGGGAAAATCTCAGAGAGAGAGAGAGAGAGAGAGAGAGAGAGACTTGTATATATATACATACATACATACTATACTTATGTATTGCTTTAGTTTTCTCCAAACTCCTTGTCTGAATGGAGGCATATGCTTTCCATCCAATGTGCAGCCACACATGTGCATTTGCTTGTGCTAGTTTTCAAGCATTCGGACATGCAATAATGGGCGCCTCATTTATTTGGCTGCGCTCTCATACTTTATCATTTGGTTTTCCGGATATTAACTTTTTCCGGTAAGACTCCGCATCTGCTAGAAACTTGGAGAGATTGAGTACACAGAGCTTTCCTAAAGAAAATTAATAGAAAAAATAACGGATAAGTTTTTATTCATTTCATCCTTTTTTTTTTTATTTATTTATTTATTTATTTTTTTTTTGTCTGCGTGGCAACAAGATTTTCCAGTCTTATTGGCAGATCTTCAAGGGAATTTTTTGTTATTTTTATTTTTATTTTTTATGATCTTTCACTTTCAGGTTTTCGCTCTGAATTGGGTCCAGATCCAGGCGTGGATGTTCACTGAACTCGAAAGATCTGCATTTGAATAAATAATTTCCTGTGTTTTTTATTTTTTTTTTTTTTTTTTTTTTTTTGTGTTTTTTTTTTTTTTTTTTTTTTTTTTTTTTTTTTTTGTGAGGGTAGGGGGTGGGGGAGTGTCGTCAGTGTAACAACGACAGAATGATTCAGTTTTATGATAGATTGATATTATTACTGAATGATTTTGTGACAGTTGACATTTATTCCAAGATATAATTTTTTTTTCTCGTAACAGCATGCTTTCTGGAACCCTTCTAATATCTTCCCACTAAACTTGGCACCATGATTAGATTTTATTTTATTAATATTAGCTACTTGGATGCTGATTAATGCCAGAAAACATTTCGTAAATGGCTCACATAAATATGTCATGGTAGATCATATTGCTTGTTTTCGGTTAATCTCAGTACTTTTATTGGGTGTACTAATATCTTCTTGTCATTCTTTCAATGTCTGGGTTAAAGATAGTGGATAATGAGAGAGCATTACTCTGCTCGATGAGTGGTTAATAATTAGTAAAATGTATTACTTTTTCAAGCAGAAATACGTCATTCAAATAGGGTATATGGTTTACTGACATCTATACATGTTTATTCATTATTTTTTTCCTACAATAAAGAGTATCTCCCTCCCACACTACTATATATATATATATATATATATATATATATATATATATATATATATATATATATATATATATATATATATATATATAATATATATATATATATTTGTTTATTTTACCCAGGTTAAATATGATCGGTTGTCATTGCTGAAGACATTCGTGATTAAGAGCTTGGCCATGTTTTTGTTTATACTGTTATACTAATGTGACTTGTTTATAGGTGCGGTACTCTTCTTTTTGTATGTCTGAAGTGGCAATAGGAGACAGCGTAAGATATAGTAATCTCGTCTGTGTCTCTCCTATCTGTTATTTTCCTTGGGGTATTGGTCATATGTTTTCTTGCTTTTTTTCTAATTTGTGTGGATATGCTCACGTTAAATACTAAATTGACAGTTTCTTGTATGCATAGTTATCGTAATGTAAATGTATTTTCAATTGGATATGATTACTCGATAAGTTTTTTTTATAATTTATTGAATTTTCTGGCTCTGATGAGGATGTTGCATAATAGGAATGTCGAAAATGCAGCAGTTATCATTACCTAACGAATACTTGCTCAATATGAATTTTATATAAAGACACACATATATATGTGTGTGTGTA
>NC_087216.1:12430419-12437462 GCF_015104395.2 Macrobrachium nipponense | reverse complement strand
TCGCCATCTTGTCTCTGCCATTCCACTGGTTCAAATAAGCCTTCAAATTCTAACGCTGCTCTTCCAGTGAGCTTTGGTTCGGCAGTTTCGAGACCAACATCGAATCTTTCCTGGTCATCTATCTCTCGACCTGCTCCGATTTTCTAAAATTCTGTCTCATTGGGGGAATCTTCCTCCTCACTTTTGGAGCGCCGTTCCCCCCTTGACGTTAATTCTTTTCGTTCTATGTTTCTCGTTTCGAGACGATCTTGTCTTCGGCCTCTCTCGCTGGTCTCCTTTCAGGTCTTGGTCTTTCTGCCGGAATTCCTTCTCTATCGTCTATCCTTTTCCTCCTTTCCACTGGTTCATTTTCTTCCTTTGGTCTTCTAATTGGCTCCTTTGGATCAGCATTTTCAAGGCCATCATCGATTCCTTCCCGATCAACTCGCTTTTTCCCTTCCTGTACTTTTCTTCTTCGGTCGCGGTTCTCCTGTTCTGCATCAACCTCGTCCTCTGCCTCTCTCGCTATTATCCTTCGACGTCTTGGTGGTCTCTCTGGAATTTCTTCTCTATCGTCAGGTCGACCATTACGTCTCTTCTCCGCTGATTCTAAACCATCATCTAATCCTTCCCTGGCCTTCTTCATATCGGTTCCACCGACGTCCTTCCAAGACTGTCTTCGAATTTGCCCTCGTCGTTCGCTCAGCGTTAATTTGAGGGATCTTTCCGTTAATTTCAGATAGCTGTTCAGTAGTGGTTTTGGGTCTCTGCCGAATCATTCTCGGGACTGACTGCTTCCAATTCGGTACCAATGTCGTCCAGTATTCGTCTGAGAGAGTCCATTTTGTTCTTGATGATATCGAATCTTAAATCGTCTCTCGTATTAAGTTTATTCTGCAGTCATATCTCTTATCAAGTTAAACTGTTCTTCCAAGACACTCATCTCTTGTATTATGAGCGCCCTTCTTCTCGTTTTGAAATCCATTTGCTTTAGTCGCCTCCCCTTTTCATCTCTAGAAAGAGGAGCATGGGCGGGACATTTATTGCACGTCATAACCAAACTCGTCCATTTGTGGGGGTAGTCGGGGAAACTCTGGTGGACATGTTGGGAATAGGGGCGTCTGTAGTTTGGGCGCTGACATTCCACTGAGGCCATTTTTTGGTTCATCCTTGTAATCGCGTAACTTTATATTCAGAGTCCCACCAACTCCTTGGGACACAGCCAAATTTAATTCTCCGGAAGTATCCCGGTTAACGGTGATTCCTCCTATGTTACTCATATCAACAATAACCTCGCTAAAGAGTCCAACAAGATTCATAGTATTATTAGTGAACGCCATATTATCGTTACTCTACTTGATAGCTGAACCTGATGCTTGTTTTGAAAAAAGTCTGCCAGTTTCCGGTCGGAATCTGGAGCTTCTCGCTGGAGTCCTTTCGGATTCCTTTCGGAGCTTCGTATTGGATTCCTTAGGAAGATAGTACTTATTTTGAGTTCCTTTGGCGTCTTTTGCTGATGCATTTATATCTGTACTTGTGGTAAACAATGATTGACGTTTATATATTGATAATGTCTAAATAAAGAAGGAAATTATATATCTATATATATATATATATATATATATATATATATATATATATATATATAATATATATATATATATATATAAATATATATAGGAGTATACAATATACATACTATGCATTCATATGCACACACAAAACACTTATTATACATAGATATAGTATATGTATGTGTATATATTATAGTTCTGTAAATCACAAAAACTTTTCCAGGGTTTCAGAGACGGCATATACTATATATATATATATATATATATATATATATATATATATATATATAATATATATTATATAAAGTCTCTGAAACCCCTGGAAAAGTTTTTGTGATTATATACACATACATATATATATATATATATATATATATGATGTGTATGTGGGGGTTGTTAAAGTATGTAGTATGATGTATACATATTGACGTTCTCAGCAAGCTTCAACTCTTATTCTGCCTATATGATTTTGTTTCAAGTTTTCAAAGAAAAGGACAGTATGATTACTTGTGGCTTCAAAAACGGCGCCAACGCATTTTATTATCAAAATATAAATTTGCAGCAAACAAATGCATGTAAATTATTCTAAACTCACAAGCGGGAGTGGAGTTTTTCATCATTATGTCAGAGATACATGAGGTATTTATTGACTTAATGGGCGTTTTTTATTTAATATATATATATATATATATATATATATATATATATATATATATATATATATATATATATATATATAATATATATGTATGTAGTGCCGTCAGTGACCTCATGCTGCACCAACTCTTCCCAAATTCTTGTTAGCCCCACCTACTGGACTGCTCATCAAGACTCACGCCACACCACTAACTCACCCTACTTAGCAGTCCAATAGGCGGGGCTAACAATAATTTGGGAGAAGTTGGTGATGAGACTTAGGTATGCAGCATGCGGTGAATACTAGTGTAAACTCACCCTTAGGTTTACCTGCCAGTTCACCCCCCGACCGTTTGACGGATGAGCGTCCACATGTAAAGAGTAGAACTGTCAAGTCAACTCGAGGTCATTGCCTCATTCTCGCCTAGCCTTCATCGTGGCAACACTATAAATATGGCAGCGATGGAAACTACACTGCATGATAAAGGAGCTGGAGCTACATCGACTATATAGATGCTGCGTCATTCAATTGAGAACCAAAAAGGCGTAACAGAGTATGGTCTAAAATACTGTCTATTAAAGAGAGGTGTATATTCACATGCAATGTTAATGACTAAAGTTAAATTAGGACCAGTGGTTGGTTCAGTTATTCATGAAATGGACCGTGAAGCCCACTTTCAGTAGTAACACCTTTCATAGGCAGGACATTGGCCCAGGCCATAACATAGTATTTATCACACAAAATAGTTTTTATTTATTATATGATTTGGACTCACAAGTAGCACTGCAAGGTCTAACAATGAAATTAATTAGGCTCATACATAGTTTATACGTATGACCTACTTTCCTGCAACTCCTTTTCATTCCTTTTACTGTACCTCTTCCATTTTACTTTCCACCTTCTGATAATTTATCCACAGTCCAGCTGCGAGGTTTCCTGCTGCACCTCATAGGTCCCAGCGCTTGGCAATTTCTATAATCTGTTTCTGTCCTTACGAAGAGACGCTTAAATGAAACACTCCATCAAACTAGAGAGAGAGAGAGAGAGAGAGAGAGAGAGAGAGAGAGAGAGAGAGAGAGAATGTATCCATAACCTTCGGATGGAGGAGTTCGCAACTTCCTTTTTTTTCGGGGTAATTTTTCTATCTCACCGGCAGTGCTTGCAGTCGTTTTACTACGCTGAAAATGCAGATGAGACCAGTCCGGAAAGACCTTGTTTTTAATTTTTAATCTTCTCCATGTTTTGTTCGTTTATATTATTCGTTTTGCATCGAAAGGACACACACAAATGTGTATGTATGTATGTGTATATATATATGTGTGTATATATATATATAGTATGTATATATATATATACATACATATATATATATATATATATATATATATATATCTGTCAGAAATCCAAGCGCTTTCGTCTTTACTAAGAAATGTCTTAGTAAAGACGAAAGCGCTTGGATTTCTGACTATCATTTTCCTGTGGTATTCGCTTATTTAATGAAGTCACGTGCATCTAGTGTGATTTTTAAAGCACACACACACACACTATATATATATATATTATATATATATATATATATATATATATATATATATATTATGCTTAAAAAAATCACAGTAGATGCACGTGACTTCATAAATAAGCGAATACCACGGGAAATGAAAGTCAGGAATCCAAGCGGCATTTCGTCTTTATTCAGACATCGTCAAGGAGCTACTAAAGTACAATCGGAAGGAGGAAAGGCCTCAGGTACAAACAAGATCAGGAATACCAGATGGTTAATATCAAAAGGGTAAAAATTAAAAGGGATAATCCAGGATTATCGGATATCACACGTCACAAACAGATTCTGACCCTAACCGAAATTACAAAAGTATCTTTAGTCCAAAACATGTAAAAAACTGAATATATTAATTTTGTTGCTTATATTATCTACAACTTTTTTCATTATGAAAGCATCAAGTTTAAATAAAACCAAGACTTAAATTAGAACATTTCTATTATTTGACTTGATAAAACAAGATTCAATGATATTCCTTTTAACTGTGTCATTACATGGGACTAAGGCTCTTGCTTGACTCCAGTTAATAGGATGGTCTAAATCTCTCATATGTACAAATAATGCATTCGATATTTGCCCAGTTCTCACAGAATATTGATGTTGCTTAAGACGCTGTGAAAGAGATTTGCCAGTCTGTCCGTAATAGATTTTTATCACACTTTTTGCAAGGAATTTCATATATGCAGCCTGGAAGATCTTTAGGAGAATTTTTGATTACTAAACTCTTGACATTAATATTACTGAAAACAACATTTATGTTAAAAAGCTTTAAAATTCTAGGAATATCTAAAAACCTTTCATCATAAGGTAATAGAATGTTATGCTTACTAAATTCAAGTTTGTCATTAGTTGAATAAATGTTTTTCTAGCTCTTTTCCATGCCACATCTACAAAAGTCCTTGGGTATTTAAGTTTTCAATGCAATATCATAAATAGTTTTAATTTCAGCGTCAATAAACTGCGGGCTACAGGACACGTAAAGCCCTTAGGAACATCCCAGAAAAAACAGAGAATTTAACATTTTGATGGTGATTGGAGTAGTAATGAACAAAAGAGGCAATATTAGTGATTTTCGAAAGACTGAAAAGGTGAAATTTCTATCATTTCTATGGACAGTTACATCAAGAAAATTCAAATTACAATTTCTTTCTTCCTCTACAGTAAATTTTATAGAAGGGACTAAATTATTGAGATTATTAAGGAATTCCTGGAGGTTTTCGTGAACTGGCCAAATACAGAAGATATCATCCACGTATCTAAACCAAATAACTTTTTGGGGCAAAATTCTTGGTAAGAGTTTTGTCTCAAAAAATTCCATGTAAATATTGCTAAGGACAGGAGATAAGGGATTACCCATGGCCATGCCAAACTTTTGTACAAAAAATTCCCCATTGAAACAAAATTTACTATCTTTGATACTAACTTCTATATATATATATATATATATATATATATATATATATATATATATAATATATATATATATATATATATATATATATATATATATATATATATACATATATATATATATATATATATATATGATATATATATATATATATATATATGTAATAAACACATTTTTAGAATTACATTATCTGTAAATAAAAACCCATGACCTGAGGTCATGGCATTAGGAGGGTCCTACGTGACCAATGCAGATCTAGATTACGCTATGCGCTGTCTGCAGTAGCCTGGTTTAAATCTGTTTAGATATGTCATCGTTTTGCATTACTGATAACTTTGCACAACAATTCCAGGGAAGCGGTTGACTGTTAACATACGCCGGAAAAACTTGTAACTTCCGAGCCGGCGGACTACGTATGTTTTTATATGAATCGCTGAGATAGCTAATGTTTCGCTATCGACGTGATGCTCTAGAAGTTCAGTTCTTTACCAGCGATCAAACATATCGGTCTCCCGACCGAACTGTCTCTCTTATTATGGAGTTACAGAATAAAGTTTGTTATAACCCTTTTTCAACTTAATCTGTTTGAATCCTCTCCTTTAGTTTAATAAGAAACACTCTACTAAGATATCACATAGGAGACAGAAGGAACCAGAAATACTTACGAATGACCAGTCGTAAGGAGAAACAAACAGTCTTTCGCAAAAGCGAAGAGACTAAAATATATATATATATATATATATATATATATATATATATATATATATATATATATATATATATACATAATACATATATATATATATATATATATATATATATATATATATATATATATATATATATATATATACATATACACATACATATATATATATATATATATATATATATATATATATATATATATATATATATATGATATATATTTGTATGCAATTTTTAACCGGTCTCATTTTAAAACACTTTTAGAATTTGCAGTGCAGGACACTGCCTTTCTTTTTTATGGTAAACTTTTAAACAATCAGACGGTGTAGCTAATATCTTTATGCCCTCCCTGGAGGAGCGCATGCTTGATGATTGTCCTCTCAGGTTTCACCTTTTTCATATTTCCTACGTGAGGTATGTGGATGCACATTCGCATTAATCAAGAGAAACTCTGATATGACACTTTTTAACATATCTTAACCCCCAACATAACAATATTAAGTTTACGGTGGAAAGAGAGGAAAATAGTCAACTGGCTTTTTTAGATGTACTCATTACAAGAGAGAATGGTTCTTTTAACGCCTCTGTTTTTAGAAAGAAAAATTTTACAGGTCTAGGATCTAATTATTACAGCTCATGTTTTTATAACTTTAAGCTCAATTCATTGTCAACTGTTATACATAGGGCATTTTTCATTACATCAAACTGGTGTTCCTTCAATCAGGAAATAAATTACATATTGGAATATTTTAAAAATTATTGCTTCCCTCAAAAGCTATTTTATAGGAAACTTCAGAGTTGTCTTTATAAGCAGTTTTTTAACAATGCTAAAACATTTATCACGGTACCAAAGTTAGTCATTTATGCAAAATTTCCATTTATGCATGATGACTCCTTCAGAAAAAGGTTTACCCAGATTATGAAAAATCCTTATGGTACAATCAGTATTAAACTAATACCAAAAGATCCCTTAACATTTGGGTCTTTCTTTAAATATAAAGATCGGTTGAGTCCCTTGTTGACCTCAAATGTACTAGTATATAAATATACTTGCCCAAAGTGTAACTCTGGGACTTAATGAAGGATCTACAAAGAGGTTACTAAGGGTCAGAATGGATTCTCATCGTGGAATAAGTTTCCAAACAGGAAGTAGGCTCTCCAACCCTGAACTTT
>NC_087216.1:12400419-12417919 GCF_015104395.2 Macrobrachium nipponense | reverse complement strand
TATCATAGGACAACGGAATGTTTTACCAAGTAAATAAAGAGGGGGGGGGGGGGGGGGGGGGGGGGTGGGGGGGGTTTAAAGAACCTTCCTCTTGACAACACGGTCAATACCTTGTGGTTAGGCTTAAAATCACGAACAACTTTCCTGAATCAACACCAGATACAGTAGGCTTCACGAGAATTCCTATAGACGTCACGGTAAGCTATGGAGACATCTGGCAACTCCACTATGTACCGAAATAATACTCGTATCATCCTGGCGACTGGCAACAGCGCACATGTTGGCAACGCTGATCGTGAAACCAAGTTGCTAAACAAGTAAACAGGTGACAAAATACACGTTTACCAAATGACTTAGTAATGTTTAACTAAATAGCAATGTAAATGACAAATACTGGTGTTCATAAATAACAAAGAAAGGTAACTAAGTAGCAATATTAAAAACTCTAGTGCCCAGATATCTCCTTACTGCTTGCCGTGACGTGGACCGGAATTCATTGACTTACTATGCAAAACTACCAACGCAAATGACAATGGAAAATATACAAAGAATTACCGAGATTCTGCAACCTCTTCAAAACTCCTTCAAACATCTTGTTCAGAATGGGATCAAAGACCTCCTAACCAAGACTTAGATTAATATTATTATTTTTCAAGAAGAGCACTCTTCTCCAGGCAAATCCTAAATGTGTATTTATCCTGGTTCATTCTGCTATGTACTCCCTTCCCGGTATGACCCAAATATAAAACAGAACCAGCGCATAGCTGAAAATGAAATTAAGTATATCTTAATTTAACCAGAACCACATTATATCGTGAAATGAATTTCTGATCACCAGAAATAAATTATTCTGGTTCCTAACAGGCAGCAGTGGGAAGCGAACTCGGGCTACCAGATTGATAGGCGAGTACGTAGCCTACTCGTCCACTGAGGAACTAGCACAGAGTGAGTTTGTAAACTAGGTTTCTGCGATGACCCAAATATTTCCAAAAAATTATTTATGACTCAAAGTCGATATAATACGGGAAACAAAAGGTGTTATTATGTCATAATTTCTTCAAAACGCTTTCATTACAGAATGTCTCCAATGCTCTACGTTAGCAAGTATCAACAACATGACACTGAAAACAATTAACTACCTATTGTCCTTATCCAATCCTTATTCCAAATATAATCTACCTCGTTTTCTAAAAACTCAGGACTGAAAACATAATGTAGTAGGAAACTATGCGATGATGATAACAGATGGTATCAAATAGCCATGAAAAACTATCCACCGAAAGTTAATTTATTTACTCATTTTCGATTTATACTGACTTTACACAGGAAACATTCAGGTCCGATGATAATGTACAAAGAGCCTGGGGGTGGGGGGTGGGGGGGGTGGAGGGGGGGGGGGGGGTGGGGGGGGGGGGGGGGGGGCAAACAACCATCTTTCCATTTTCTTTTGTGAATGTGGTGGAAAGGAGTGTGTTCATGCTAATGATCTAAATCACGATGGAGATATTTCAATAAATTCAGGAATATAGCGGTTTTCTTTATTAATTTCATAAATAAATTTGAGAATAAATGATACAAGATTAATAACTGCCATACCAAACGTTCGCTTATAGATTGTTTCCATTAGATTCACGCTTACAATCACAAAACTTATACAGTGGCGATAATTCTAAATTCCGACTCACTCTTAACGGGAATCCCATCCGATCAGTTCACTTTTGAGATATTATAATACAGTTTCAATTAGCGCTTTCGTCAATAAAGAACACACGGAAAAACTTCCTAATAGGAAGTCTCTCGACTGATCGTGATACAGTTTGGCTCTTCCGCTACGCCTAACGAATTCATCTAATGGATGCCTGGGATTTTTCTTTCACTCTACCTTTCGTTTTACTACCAGCGACAGGAGATGATAAGATTTCCCAACAGATGGCGTTGGTAGAAGGTCCTGTCGCTGGATTTATCTACCGACGAAGAATTCAGAAGAAACAAGATTAGGAAGAGACGAAGAATCTACTTTCCAAATTATCTTTTATTTGAGTGATTTTTTTTATTTTTTAGAAAATTGAAATTTCCTAACCCGGAAAAAAATAACACGATTAACTCAAAGATAATTTTGAAAGTCTTCGTCTCTTCCTAAGCTTGCATTTCTGAACTAACCTCTCTCTCTCTCACAGTTCCCTCTTTTTCTTCCTCTTCCTCCTTTCTCTAATTTGTCTCGTCTTCCTATCTAACATTTACTCCTTTTCTTGCTCTTCTAATTTTCTTTTTCTCGAAGTCTCACCACTTTCTTTCCGTCCTATCTTTTATTCATCCACCGACCTCAGCATTTTCTTCTACTAGCCCTCCTCCTCCTCCTCCTTTCTTTTACTAGCCTTCCTCCTCCTCCCTCCTCCTCCTCCTCCTCCTCCTCCTCCTCCTCCTCCTCCTCCTCCTCCTCCTCCTCCTCCCATCTTTTTTCTGCCACTTAATAACGGCCTTCTATTCCAAGTCCAATTACCTTTCTTTTCAAGCGTCCGAAAGGAAAACAACAAACGCCGATTACGAACTGTTCGCGATTTAAGCGAGTGGGGAGGGAGCGCTAACTAACGCGAAGGATTAAGGAATAACATTAAGCAGAAGGATGGGCGAATAAATTAGGATGGGATGGAAAAGGGAGTTCTAAAGTGCCGCCGCGGCGGATTGCCAGAGAGAGAGAGAGAGAGAGAGAGAGAGAGAGAGAAGAACGAGAGAGAGAGAGAGAGAGAGATGCACAGGCCGGAAAACTTAGCCTAAAATGATTCTTTATAAACATATATATGAAAATATGTATATATAATGGTATATATATACAACTGTGTGTATAAAACACATACATGCATATATATGTATATATATATATATATATATATATATATATATATATATATATATATATATATATATATATATGTGTGTGTGTGTGTGTGTGTGGTGCGTGCGCATTACGTCATTTGTTTCTGTTTATATATAATGTAAATATATATACATACATATACAGAAAAAATACGTAACGTACCTAAATGTGCAAACATAAAAGAGATGGATGTAAAGAAATAAAAGAATATGGAATAAATAGCACCGGAGGACAAAGGAAATGGGAAAGAGATGAGGAGGGAGTGGAGTCAGGAAGGGGTATTTCGGCGGACCTGCCCAGGGGAGGGAGGGGGGGGCACAGACGGTACTGGGTACCCGCCCGACGATCTGCGGATCAAAGGTTGAGCAGGACAATGACCTCTGTCATTTCGATACAATAATAACAACAGCGAAGCAGGAACCTCTCTCGTCTACGAGAGAGAGAGAGAGAGAGAGAGAGAGAGGAGAGAGAGAGAGAGAGAGAGAGTCAGAGAGAGAGAGTGAGATCGATTCGAATAAAATCAAAAGCATGATGCGAGGGATGAGTGGACAATGAGAAAGGAGGTTATCATTACTTTTCTCTACCTGCTAATTACTTAAACAAGGCACAAAGCTAGTCTCATTTTAAGGGATAAGGGGCTCTGGACTAGGGAGACCTTACCTTACCTTACAGGACCTTACAGTTCGTTCGGGTTGCCCCAGGTCCCTCAGTTGTGAGGCGCCTCTAATGTCTACCAGAGAGTTGCTAGTACATCTTCCGGTATAGTTTTGCATCTTCCAATCTTGGATGGTCTGGGATGCAGTTTAGATATTTGTCGAGCTTTTATTCTTAAACACATCTACGCTCACTCCTGATATATTCCTCAGATGAGCTGGCAACGCATTGATAAGACCGGCTGCATTATCGATGCTGTGCGTAGTGGATTAATGTCCTGTGTGCTTTCCTTATTTTTCCTGGTATAGTTTTGGGCACTATTAATCTACCTCTGCTTGCTCTTTCTGATATTTTTAGTTCCATTGATATTTTTTCTGTTATTCCCTTCCTATCTGTTTCCATGCCCTGAATTATCATGTAGCGTTCTCTTCTCCTTTTTAGACTATATAATTTTAAGGATTGTAGTCTTTCCCAGTAGTCTAGGTCCTTAACTTCTTCTATTCTA
The DNA here is from genome assembly GCF_015104395.2 of Macrobrachium nipponense. Classification (NCBI taxonomy): domain Eukaryota; kingdom Metazoa; phylum Arthropoda; class Malacostraca; order Decapoda; family Palaemonidae; genus Macrobrachium; species Macrobrachium nipponense. Next base: position 12,413,885 of record NC_087216.1, on the reverse strand, counting down.
GCTGTAAGGACCTTTGTACACTCTCATATTTGGTGCAATATCCTTTTGATAGTGTGGGTACCATATCATATTGCAATATTCAAGTGGACTACGAACATATGTTTTATAAAGCATAATCATGTGTTCAGCCTTTTTTCTTGTTTTGAAGTGCGTAACAACATTCCCATTTTTGCTTTACATTTTGCCAACAGAATTGCTATTTGATCATTGCATAACATGTTCCTATTCATCATCACACCAAGGTCTTTTAACATGCTTCCTTATTTGTGATTGTCTCATTATTAGGTCCCCTATATGCATATAGCTTTCCTTCTCTGTCCTCCATAATTTATTGATTCAAATTATCAGAGTAAATACCATCCTATTTACCTCTGCCCAATCATATACTTTGTTAAGGTCTCTTTGTAGAGCGTTCCTATCTTCATCACAAGTAATTTCTCTACTTATTCTTGTGTCATCAGCGAAACTACTCACTACCGAATCCTTAACATTACTGTCTATGTCTTCAATCATAATAACAAAGGCGGGGAGAGGGGAGAGAAGGGGAGAGGTTGAGAGACGAGGGGACGGTCGAAGGATGGGAGGGGAGAGACGGGGGTGGGAGAGCTGGGGAGGGGACGGGGGGAAGTGAATAGGTATAATCCTCCTCATTTCCTGGGAGATCAGGTCGGATAGTAAGAGAACGGATGGTCCGGGGAATCCAGTCTGGAAGTAGGTCGGATAGGGGGGGGGGGGGGGGGGTCAAGAGAAACCGAGCATGGTCCGGGGAATGACGTCTGGAAGAGGAGGGGGTTGGGGGAGGGGGGGGGGGCGGGAGAAGGAGAGAGGATAGGGAACGACGGAAGAGATCCATTGTAGAAGCTATTTTTAGAGGCCCTGCTTTGGAAATAAATATTAACTTTGATCTACTTCAGAGAGAGAGAGCGAGAGAGAGAGAGAGAGAGAGAGCCCTTTTCGAATGGATGTCACACAATAAGCATCATGATCATGATATTCGAAATAGCCGCTGAAGTAGAACCTCTGCTCAATCTAAACTATTGACAATTCCTCACCGCCCTTCACAACCTGGCTGTCTACAAATGTTAACCTTAACCAGTCTTACACGATACCATTGTATTATCCTGAAGTCGCAAGAGCACTTAAAACTTCTCAAACAAAAAATGTCGTTCAAAATACGAATAAAAATTGAGCCCTCCACAAATTTCGTAACCGTACAAGATGTAACCTTTCAGAAAGTATTAACATTTTAATTAAATAAAGTAGAGAGCACCACCCATCTATATAAAAAGAACATAAAAATCCTGATTCGTGCACCGCTGTTAAACATAATGTTACATTAAAGTATCCCATGAAGCAACTGATGAATGGGGTGACTACTTAAAGACCTCTTGCTTTCAATTACAACTCAGCTGTATGGGACATTTTGACTGAGTACTGATAGCTCATAAATGTTATTACTCTCTCTCTCTCTCTCTCTCTCTCTCCTCAGGCTGTGAATCGCAACAGTCGACTAATTCACTATTCGAACAACAGGCGCATAATGGGTTTTTAAGAAACGCGCTCGTACTGTTTCTTTCCTTGTCCAGTTCAACAAGCAAGGATTCCTCAGTAACTCAGCCGAGCGCAATACAACTCCGCCGACACGCACGCACGCACACACACACACACAGAGAGAGAGAGAGAGAGAGAGAGAGAGGGAGAGAAATAGTGCCTCTACGCTTCATTGACAAGATTTATAAGGACTCATCACAATGCTTTTGGTCATTTGCGAAATTTAACGCGTAAACTATGCGCCCCATTTATTAAAGTCTTTTGAGCAATGAGCTTCTAGTTTTCATAGCAAGCCATTAATTATTAACTCTTACGTCTTCAACTATAAGGAAATCCCCACATTTAAGTTTACTCAATGCCATTAGCACTTTTATGTTCCTCTTATAATGCATTGGTTAATTTACATACAAACGCACACACACACACACACACACACACACACACACACACACACCACACACAATCTATATATATATATATATATATATATATATATATATATATATATATATATATATAAATTATATGTATGTATGGATATATATGGAACTTAATATATATTAAACCATTCAGAAAGAAAGGACTTGGTGTTTTCATTCTAGGTTAAATTTACAAAAGCAAAAAATAATTTACGAGATAGAATACTATCGTCTCAACCCTCGTGCGACTGTGGAGCGGTGGCTACCCACAAAAAACTAATAAAATCATAAAACAAGTGAATGAATACAAGATACCATACTTATATACATATGTATATATTATATTATAAATATATATATATATATATATATATATATATAATATATATATATATATATATCATATAATATCATATATATATCTAAAAAAAAAAATATTATCTCCATATACTCTTTTATTTATTTCTTCGTATTTATCTTTTGTATATGTTGATGATTATTTGTGTTTTTTTGTGTCCTTGGGTAATACTGACGAGGACCTTTATATCCCTAGGAATTATCAATCCAAGAGTGAAAATACCAAGCTACAAATTTTGGAATGGTTCGCGTATATTATGTAAATTTAACCAATTCATTATAAGAGGAAGTTAAAATGCAAACAACATTGCTAAAACTTAAATGGAATTGTACACAACTCCAGTTCATCATTTCCTGCACATTTCTTTAGGGTTGAAGACATAAGAGTTTGATAACTAATGGGTCAGTTAAGAAAATAAAGATTATTGCTCAAAAGATTGTAATGGTTGGGCCGCAGAGTTTACGCATTAAATTTTGCAAAATACCGCAAGAAATGTGACGAATCCTTATAAATCTTGTCAATGAAGCGTAGAGGAATTATTTTCCTGCTTGTCTTTTCAATTCTCTCTCTCTCTCTCTCTATATGCATACATACACACACACACACACACACACACACACACACACACACACACACACACACATATATATATATATATATATATATATATATATATATATATATATATAAAAAACATTAAGTCATTCACACAACTGGGATGATCTGGAGGTAAAACAAACCAGAGATCACAAGGAACATTCACAATTTAACTAACCTACAGTGCATGTCGTGTATGAACCACAGATTCACTAAAATTACCAAAAGCCACTTTCTTACACCCACATAAAAGGCCCAGCAAACAGTAAGTCGAACCCATTTACATACACTGCATCATTCCTATACTATATTACTAACACTTTCAATTTCCTTGCTAACATCTCTTCAATTCCTCATGCCTCGTAACACTTCCGAAACGTATACTCTTCACTAGCCTATCATTCCCCGTTATTTTCACACGATTTAACCATCTAAAAAAATCCTCCATTTCAACAACCCCTAGAAATTTCTTCAGAAAGCATCCTTTTCAGTTTTATATTTTATTCCCTGAGCCTCACGCTTACTAACCTTTCTATCTGCAGTTTATTCCTTTTGGAGCAACTGGTAATTTTCTCTAAAATCACTGCTCGCCCTATTTATACGTAGGTGAATTATTTTCCCCAACACCTTACCTGGACTAATTCACTAGCAATACACTAAGTGAAAAAGTATGGGAAATATCCGTAGATTTTCACGGTCCTTAAAACTGAACAAAATTGTTCCGAGTAGCAAAGGGGAAAGTGGTCATCAGGTTTGCTACTTCAAACCATAATAATTCTTCCACGAAGTCTGAGGGAACATTTGCACACGTTCCGTTTGGGGGCCCACCCCCTGTAAATTTAAAACTCCTTCTCTGGATTTCCCTGCTCTGGATACCGCGATAAGACATTCCTGGAATCTTGAAAGCATTTATATTAAATATCCGGCGAAAATAAACTAATAGACAGTGCTAATTTCGATTTGTGTGTGTGTGTGTGTGTGTGTGTGTGTGTGTGTGTATGTGTGTGTGTGTGTGAATGTCCGCTTATTCAGAATGCTTTTCTATTTATTTATTTTCAGAATGTTTTTCTATTTATTTTTTTTTTTTTTTTTTTCTTTAAGCATAGGCTACACAATCTACGGGATATAAATTCCCCTTTTAAACTCATCGTCGTCCAAGTGCCCCAAGCTTTATTCTGAAGTTACCAATACCCTGAAACATATCAATCTCTTCCGCGTACAAAAATAAAAGCACAGACTGGGAGCAAACGCAACGCCAACATAAAACGAGCAGAAACGAGACGGAAAAAATGAAATCCAGGAGAGCAGACGCCTCAGAACGTAATAACAAGCAGGGCAAACGCACTCCAACTTCTGAACGATTAATTGTTTGGGCAAATATGTGGGGTAGGGGGGGGGGGGTAGGGGGGGGGGGAGATTTAGCCCGTGGCCGGTCTTAAACAAGCGACCTGGCCAGGCCTAACGTCCTTTTCTGTGATATTTACTTGCGCAATGAATCACTCAAAAACTGATCCTAGTTAACGGATTAACGGATCCACCCCCAACTTACCCATCCCCATCCCATCCCCTCCCCCCTTCCCCCTTTCCCCCCAACACCCCCACCCCCCGGCTCCACCAGCGACCAGCAGCCACCCCACCGGCCTGGTATTCTAATTGGAATTTCCGGGTTTTGTGGATAAGCGAAGAGACTGGGGTTATGTAATAACGAAGATGATTTTTTTTTAATGAATTTTTTGGGGGGCTGCTGGTAATTCCAGCAAGATTCACTGACGCCCGAAGACCGATGACGAGGTAAACTTCTTCAAGACGATTACTGATAGTCTTGAACTGATTACTTCAATTGATGAGACGGATTGCAATATCACATATTTCTTTTCAGATCTGAATCCCGAATAATCATCACATTACTGGAGAAATACCTCGCGAGATAAAATTTCAACAGATAATTACGGTAATTCTGAGAATGATTAAGTTACACGCAGACAAGGATTATGAAATATTCATTACAGATAATTACTAATTATTTTGGAATAATTAAGTTACGTGAAGGAACGGATTACAAGATTTTTTTTTATTTGTTCCAGATTACCGACAATGCCACAATGTTTATGAAGTTTCCGTCTGTGTTACTTTTCAGTCGATGCTGAAAAGGATTAATTTACATAATGACGAGAGCACCAAGACACATTGTTGGCTACATACTGCCTTCAATAAAATAACGATTATCTTATACAAGAAATCTACGTAAATACCTACATGGCAGACACCATCATCATCATCATCATCTCTCTCTCTCTCTCTCTCTCTCTCTCTCTCTCTCTCTCTCTCTCTCGATCGATCGATCGAGAGAAAGAGAAACTTTCCTTCTATCAGTCTATCTCTCTGCCCACGCCGAAAAAAACTGACTGACAATGAATAACTAACAGACACAAAAGGACAGACAGAAATACTAGAGCCCCCAGAAAGAGAGAGAGAGAGAGAGAGAGAGAGAGAGGTTCATCACGGTGAAACCAACTGAAATGCAGATAGGGATCCGGAGGTATTCCAAACTGACATGTTCATCATGGATATTTTTTCCTTACTGGAAGGAAGAACATGCCATACAGAGATACGCCGTTGAGGCGACATTCCCCCAAAAACCCACTATGAGACTGACCCTTCTTGCAATGCGTCGGTTATATCTAAACCAATCTCTGCTATCAATGACGATATTAGGCCCAGATAATTCCCAGTAATCATCATTATTCGCCATGACCCAGGACACGCATATGTCACGGAATTCTGATCCTTCTCGCACTAGAAAATACAGGCGGAAATGCCGGTGACGGAGACGAACCGTCCGAACGAAGTTTACCCTAATATGGTATCAGAAAGAGCTGCAGGATCATCCAAAGAAAATGTCTGGTTAGAGATATCGCAGAAGACAACTATGAAAACAATGATTATCACTATGGCAATGTACTGCCTGGAACGCCATACATCATCATTATTATTCTCTTATTATCAAGTATTTTACTCTAAATACTGAATTAGTTAAATGCAATCTACCATACCGACAGAAACATAGCATTAGTTTAATTCAATTTACCTAGGCATAAAAAAAAAAAACAAGATAATACTAATGTAACCCAACTATACCACATTAACATCCTTATTCTCTTAAGTATTCTTACTTCTATTTTTTTTTTTTCATCTAAATTAATGCAGCATTGGTTTAATGCAAAATACCTTGCCGTTAGAAACACAGCATCAGTTTAATTCAAATTGCTGTAAAAACCAGCTATAGCGATAAATATCATAATTTCGTTTAATCACGTGATACGCCCAATATTCCCCTAAATACCAATCTACAGCAATCAACGCACCCGTGATACATACAATCCATTAAACAGTACTCTGTTTCCCCCTAAGTAAATGCTGTCTGGAAGTGGAATCCCAAAACGGCACCCATTTCCTTCACTTGACAGGTGAAATATAGCTCAGTTTCAATTAAAACATAGTCGGTTTTTTTGACAGCATACCATCACAGCAACACGAGTCCAATACTGAAAACCATACAAGCAAAACTTAAAAAATATCAAAGGAAGGGGATGCGTGTTATCAGGGAAGAAACTTGAACGGAAACAAATAAAATCTAATATCTCAGAGAATGAGGATATATCAGGTAATGTTTATTGAAACTATGATGTAGAATCTACAATCTGAAAGTCAATAAGCGTGGATTAAAAGCTAATGATATAGTGCACTGTGCAATTCACTAAAAGAGAAGCAAATTGGTTACTTATGGGAAACATTTTTCAAAACAGTCTCCACCCAAGTTATAAATCGTATTTGTCATTCGGATACAAAGTCAAATAAATGTATCCACACGGTCGAAGGAATTTTCCAATAGGCATCCACTCACTTTCCATCCAGGTTATTAAAACCTACGTCGACAATTTTCCAAATGGTCGTCAACTTACTGCCCTTAGATCATAAACAGAGTCCACGCAATGGGATATACATAAGCATCAACGAACCATTTATTAAAATAGCTATTATCTTAGTTTCTACCATCGTTATAAACTACAAGTTATCGAATATTACAAATACTATTGTTATTTTATCATTTCATTACCACTAACTGAACACGAAAAAAGAAAACTCTTGTTGTTTACGTAAAAAAAGTCACGGGCACTTACCGTATTCAAGAACAAAATTTTCAAGGAAATCCACAAGCAATATTAGCCCTAAAGCGTCCTATAAACACAGGTATATCTGTATGATTTCGGTGAAGGGCACTTCATACTGAGGATTTCAAAGTTGCAGCCACGGGATATATAATACGTATTACTCAATTGCTGCAAATGAAAATCATATTCTCAGCATACACAATAAATATACAAATGCATCAGACTTGAAACTCGCATAGCCACCTCTTTGGAACAAAACGGCCGTAAAATTGTAGACACATAAAAGAGTATGTGACCATAATGGGCAGTTATAGGCTTATGTTAAAAATACTTACGATACTGAAAAGCATTTCGGTCAACGCAAAAAGATTATTTTGAACACCAGGTGCAATTAGGGAAATTAAATTAAATCCACACCAATAAATAAAAATGCAAACAATATTATCAACAGGTCTAATATACAATCTTGAACGGCAAGCTTATAATATAACTTCGTTTGCATTCCGCAATTACTTAATGTTCTCGAATATTAAGCCCAATTGTCATTTAATATCGAATTCAGTGAACTTTGGGGCATTATCCAGTTAATTAGTATCATTTCTAACCTTGATAATAGATTTCTAGCCTGGAAAATAATTTCTAGCCTTGAAAATAGATTTCTGTTCTTGATAATAGATTTCTCGCCTAGAAAATAGAGTTCTAGCCTTGATGATAGATTTATAGCCTTGAAAATAGATTACTATCCTCGATAATACACTTCTAACCTTCTGTCCTTGAAAATAATTTCTAGCCTTGATAATAGATTTCTATTCACGAAAATAGATTTATAACCTTTATAATAGATTGGTTCCCAAAACGCTGACCTCTTGTTAATAAACGTGAAAAAGTCGAATACATACCTACATACATAAACGCACTTATATGTATAGATAAAATTATAATATATATATATATATATATATATATATATATATATATATATATATATATATATATATATATATATATATATATATATGTCTACACACACACACACACACATATATATACATATATGTAAATAAAGAAAACACAATATGCAGAAGTTCATAATCACATGATAATAAACTTCATTCGGAGCTGCAGTGACCTTTAAAAGCAATGAAAAAAAAGCGAGAATACCACTTGCATCGTGACAGGTTCAACCAAGATTGCATGCAACTGCACCAATGATGATAGCCGTCAAAAATAAATTATAACACAAAACTACAGATTCATACTGACGATTACACAGCAGTATACCTACAATAAAGCATTAAAAACAGAGAGAGAGAGAGAGAGAGAGAGAGAGAGAGAGAGAGAGAGAGAGAATAACATGACATTTTTGCCTGAGTTTATACACTTACCCATACAACAGAGAGAGAGAGAGAGAGAGAGAGAGAGAGAGAGAGAGAGAGAGAGAGAGAGAGAGAGAGAATATATTATAACGATACTTTTGCCTGAGTTTATATGCATTAAAACATTTTTGCCTGAGCTATCTTAATTAGCCTATTATACAAAGAAAATAAATGTATCACTAAACAATTTAAATACAGAGGCAATTAAAGAAAATTTTATACTTAACATAATAACAGAGGTATATAAAAATATAATACTATTCAAGGTATAGTCGATTGAAATCATCGAAACCCATCTCCAAACGAAAAGATAGAATTTGCTTCAAAAGTCAAGAATGCATACCCAGCAGTAATTAAAAAAAAATTACCTCAGAAATAAAAACGTCGGTAATTACGCTTGCAAATCCCACGATAATACACCGCGTGTAGAAAAGTCAGCCAGTCATGAATGTCCCTGGCATTTAACCTTAATTCTCTCTCTCTCTCCATGACCTTGTATTTTTGTCATTTCTGCAAGCCACATGAATACGTCTCTCTCTCTCTCTCTGACCTTAGGTCTAGAATAATGTGTTAAATTCACATGACTGCCAAACATACAGCTTCTCTTTTCTCTCTCTAAAGCCTTAGGCCTTACCCATTACCAAATATACATGACTGAGACACTTTTGTATCTCTCTCTCTCTCTCTCTCTCTCTCTCTCTCTCTCTATCTCTCTCTTCTCCTCTCTCCTCTTCCTCTCTTCTCTCTCTCTCTCTCTCTCTCTCTCATTTTTTTTTTTTTGTTTTTTTGTTTTTTACACCTCCTCTCCCCTAGGGAGAGACTGGGAATGATGATCAAATAAAAGGGTTCCAAACTTATAGATCAGATAGAAAAAATAGGAATCAAGGGGGAACCGCAATATATGGGAAAGACAAAAAACAAGGAAAAATATATGAGAAATATAGTAACTCAGAATGTGAACTAATAGCGGTAGAATTTTGAATCAGAAAAATTGATGAACATAGTAACCTATATATACCTCCTAATACTAAAGAGTTTGACTTAATAATTGAAAAATTGATGATATATGTAGAAATCACAAGGACTGGACTATTCTCCTATCTGGTGACTTCAACTTTCCTTTCGTAGAATGGAAAGAACGAATAGGAGATTGTGGTTGTACTTATACATATAAAAAAGAGAGTAATAGTAGTGCAGAAGATAAGAGGCAATTTGAAAAGCTATTAGATATGCTACTAGAATACAACATTCAACAAATAAATCACCTGCCAACAAGAAAGGAAAATACTTTAGACCTAGTATTTGTGAACGAGATGAATTATGTTAAAGAAATAATAGTTTATAATGCGAGTATTTCAGACCCATAAGTCATAGAATTAACAGTTCATTCCAAAGCAAGTGAAAATAGAGATAAGCAAGAAATGAAAAAGTGGGAAGGATATGGGAAATACAACTTCTACAGTAAAAAATATAAAATGGTCAGAAATTAATGAAGAATTAAACAAAGATTGGGATAACATTTTCGTAAGTGATGATAAGGGTAAAATACTATAAGGGTAAATACGGAGATATTATATAAATATTGGAAGGAAAATAGTGGAAAAACAATATATAACCGAAGAAGAAAAGTAAAACATCATTCATGCATACCAAGAGACAGAAGGATCTTGTTCCAGAAAATCAGAAAGTGGGAAAAAAGGTCTTGCAAAAGAAAAAAATGCATGGAAAGTTATAGAACGAAAAAGTAAGATAGAAAATGCAGAACAAAAGATTATACAATCAAAAGAAAATGAAAAACGGGACTTGGAAGAAAAAACCCTATTAAATATCAAGCAAAACCCCAAACTATTATACTCATATGCGAAGAAGATGAATAAAAGAAGAATAGAAATAGGCCCTCTGAGAATTGAAGGGAGATTAACGAATGAAAAAAGGAAATTTGCAACATACTGGCAGAAACGATATAAGAGAGAATTCACCCCTAGAATAGATAATGAAGATAATGATATAGAAGTAAGGGAAGAAAACAATAGTGAATATTTAGCTGACATAGAAATTAATGAAGCTGATATTGTGCAGGCAATTAATGAAATTAAAAATGGAGCTGCTGCAGGGCCGTGGATGGAGTCCCTGCTATTTTGTTAAAGAAAGTAGTTCATTCTATCGCAAAGCCACTTGCAATATTATTAAGACAAAGTGTAGATACAGGCAAGATTTATGATGAGCACAAATTAGCATATATCACCCCTACTTTCAAAAGTGGATCAAAGACTAGAGGCAAGTAATTATAGGCCTGTGAGTCTAACATCACATATTATGAAAGTGTATGAAAGGGTAATGAAGAAAAATATTATGAAACATTTAATAAAAAATAATTTGTTTTAAAATACAGGACAACACGGTTTCGTACCCACGGAAAAAGTTACACAAACCCAACTGTTAGTCCACCGTGAGAACATATTCAAAAATATGAAAAGCGGAATGAAACAGATGTGGTTTATCTAGACTTTGCAAAAGCTTTTGACAAAGTAGACCATAATATATTAGCAAAGAAAATTAGAAAACACAATATCGTAGATAAAGTAGGAAGATGGTTAAAAGAATTTTTACACAACAGAAAACAGATAGTTATTGCAAACGATGAGAAATCGGATGAAACCAAGGTAATATCCGGTGTGCCACAAGGTACGGTGCTAGCTGCAATATTGTTTGTTATTATGATTGAAGACATAGACAGTAATGTTAAGGATCGGTAGTGAGTAGTTTCGCTGATGACACAAGAATAAGTAGAGAAATTACTTGTGATGAAGATAGGAACGCTCTACAAAGAGACCTTAACAAAGTATATGATTGGGCAGAGGTAAATAGGATGGTATTTAACTCTGATAAATTTGAATCAATAAATTATGGAGACAGAGAAGGAAAGCTATATGCATATAGGGGACCTAATAATGAGACAATCACAAATAAGGAAGCAGTTAAAGACCTTGGTGTGATGATGAATAGGAACATGTTATGCAATGATCAAATAGCAATTCTGTTGGCAAAATGTAAAGCAAAAATGGGAATGTTGTTACGGCACTTCAAAACAAGAAAAGCTGAACACATGATTATGCTTTATAAAACATATGTTCGTAGTCCACTTGAATATTGCAATATGATATGGTACCCACACTATCAAAAGGATATTGCACAAATAGAGAGTGTACAAAGGTCCTTTACAGCTAGAATAGAAGAAGTTAAGGACCTAGACTACTGGGAAAGACTACAATCCTTAAAATTATATAGTCTAGAAAGGAGAAGAGAACGCTACATGATAATTCAGGCATGGAAACAGATAGAAGGAATAACAGAAAATATCATGGAACTAAAAATATCAGAAAGAGCAAGCAGAGGTAGATTAATAGTGCCCAAAACTATACCAGGAAAAATAAGGAAAGCACACAGGACATTAATCCACTACGCACCAGCATCGATAATGCAGCGTCTATTCAATGCGTTGCCAGCTCATCTGAGGAATATATCAGGAGTGAGCGTAGATGTGTTTAAGAATAAGCTCGACAAATATCTAAACTGCATCCCAGACCATCCAAGATTGGAAGATGCAAAATATACCGGAAGATGTACTAGCAACTCTCTGGTAGACATTAGAGGCGCCTCACACTGAGGGACCTGGGGCAACCCGAACGAACTGTAAACTGTAAGCGCGTGTAAGCGCGTGTAAGGGATCACCATAGGGAGCAAATTTCCATTCTAAGAAATGTCGAAAGATCCCCATTTTTCTGCAATTAGCAAGTCACCGACTAAATTCAATTAAGTACAGGGGAAACAAAAACGATGTTCTTTTTTCTTCCTTCTAATTTCCTCTCTGGTAACTTTATCAATTACGCATCAAAAGGGTGCGAAGATAACGGAATCTATCAGTCCGTTTTTCATTGCCTTCGTTTTATCCGGTTTTGCTTTAGTGTAATTCGTCTCTCTCTCTCTCTCTCTCTCTCTCTCTCTCTCTCTCTGTGAGAGGTAGGAAGACGAGAAGAGGCTCTGGGAAGGTAGGGAGGTCCCAACCCTCCCTTTCTTTCCTCAGCTTCTTCTTCTTCTCTCTCTCTCTCTCTCTCTCTCTCTCTCTCTCTCTCTCTCTCTCTCTCTCTCTCAATCTTTCGAAAATAGAAACGGTTAAGTAGAAAAAAAAACTATGTGTAACAATATTTTAAGAATGAGAGAGAGAGAGAGAGAGAGAGAGAGAGAGAGAAAATATATCTGAATGTAAATCAGTCTTTCAAGAGTAAAAACTAGAGAGACAAAGAGAGAGAGAGAATATTAAAAATGTGTAACAATAACATAAGAATGAAAAATAGTACAGAACAGAGAGAGAGAGAGAGAGAGAGAGAGAGAGAGAGAGAGAGAGAGAGAGAGAGAGAGAGAGAGTATATCTGAATGTACACCAATCTTCCAAGAATAAAAACTAGAGAGAGAGAGAATACTAAATGTGTAACAATAATTTAAGAATGAAAAATGGTACAAAACAGAGAGAGAGAGAGAGAGAGAGAGAGAGAGAGAGAGAGAGAGAGAGAGAGAGAGAGAGAGAGAGAGCAAATCTGACGGCAGTGATGAAGAGCCTAATAATTCACCCGACAAAGACGCAAAGATAGAAAACGTGAATTTATGATATTCTGACCCGTCCCAACCGGGGCTTTCTAAAACGCTCGCAAATTTATTACACCACGGGGCTTGAATTCATCCCGCAGCCCGTACTCGATGTTCATTCTCTTAAAATGAAGCATCTTCGCCGGGCTTCCCGACACTTGGGCAAAGAGGGAGCTAATCATAAACACGTCCAAAAGAAATATATAGGAAAAAAAAAAACATTCTACAGCTTACGCAAATGAATTATAGCTGGCATGCTCTGATGAATGATAGGCTCTGATGTGATATATAGAGATAGATGTATAGATAAACAGTTAGATAGAGAGATAAGTATATATATACACACACA
>NC_087216.1:12380094-12399919 GCF_015104395.2 Macrobrachium nipponense | reverse complement strand
TGTGTGTGTATCAACTTATCTCTATCTAACCGTTTATCTATACATCTATCTCTATATATCACATCAGAGCCTATCATTCATCAGAGCATGCCAGCTATAATTCAATTTGCGTAAGCTGTAGAATGTTTTTTTTTTCCTATATATTTCTTTTGGACGTGTTTATGATTAGCTCCCACTCTTTGCCCAAGTGTCGGGACGCCCGGCGAAGATGCTTCATTTTAAGAGAATGAACTCGAGTACGAGCTGCGGGATGAATTCAAGCCCCATGGTGTAATAAATTTTGCGAGCGTTTTAGAAAGCCCCGGTTGGGACGGGTCAGAATATCATAAATTCACGTTTTCTATCTTTGCGTCTTTGTCGGGTGAATTATTAGGCTCTTCATCACTGCCGTCATTTGCTCTCTCTCTCTCTCTCCCTCATCTCGTATCCTCTCTCTCATCTCCCCTCTCTCTCTCTGTTTTGTACCATTTTTCATTCTTAAATTATTGTTACCATTTAGTATTCTCTCTCTCTCTCTCTCTCTCTCTCTCTCTCATCTCTCTCTCTCTCTCTCTCTGTTCTGTACTATTTTTCATTCTCAAGTTATTGTTACACATATTTAATATTCTCTCTCTCTCTATCTCTATAGTGTTTTACTCTTGAAAGACTGATGTACATTCAGATATATTCTCTTTCTCTCTCTCTGACATTCTTAAATTATTGTTACACATAAAGTGTTTTTTTTTCTCCTTCCCCGTTTCTATTTTCGAAAGATAGAGAGAGAGAGAGAGAGAGAGAGAGAATAGAGAGAGTGAGAGAGATGAGAGAGAGAGAGAGAAGCTGAGGAAAGAAAGGGAGGGGTGGGACCTCCCTACCTTCCCCAAGCCCCTCTTCTTCCTCTTCCTACCTCTCACAGACAGGACAGACAGACAGACGAATTACACGTCAGCGAAACCGGATAAAACGAAGGCAATGAAAAACGGACCGATAGATTCCGTTATCTTCGCACCCTTTTGATGCGTAATTGATAAAGTTACCAGAGAGGAAATTAGAAGGAAAAAAAATAGGAACGTCGTTTTTGTTTCCCCTGTACTTAATTGATTTTAGTCGGTGACTTGTTAATTGCAGAAAAATGGGGATCTTTCGACATCTCTTAGAATGGAAATTTGCTCCCTATGGGATATGAGAATAAATTAGTTACTCTTGGTGATCACTAGGGGAGAGGAGGTGTAAAAAACAAAACAAAAAACAAAAATGAGAAAGAGAGAGAAGGAGATAGAGAGGAGAGAGAGAGAGGGGGGGAGGAGAGAGATCCGAGAGAGAGAGAGAGAGAGAGAAGAGAGAGAGAGATACACAAGTGTCTTAGTCATGTATATTTGGTAATGGGTAAGGCCTAACGCTTGAGAGAGAGAAAAGAGAAGCTGTTTGTTTGGCAGTCATGTGAAATTAACACATTTATTCTAGACCTAAGGTCAGAGAGAGAGAGAGAGAGAGAGAGAGAGAGAGAGAGAGAGAGAGACGTATTCATGTGGCTTGCAGAAATGACAAAAATACAAGGTCATGGAGAGAGAGAGAGAGAGAGAATTGAGGTTAAATGCCAGGGACATTCATGACTGACTGACTTTTCTACACGCGGTTTATTATCGTGGGATTTGCAAGCGTAATTACCGACGTTTTTTATTTCTGAGGTAATTTTTTTTTTAATTACTGCTGGATATGCATTCTTGACTTTTGAAGCAAATTCTATCTTTTCGTTTGGAGATGGGTTTCGATGATTTCAATCGACCATACCTTGAATAGTATTATATTTTTATATACCTCTGTTATTATGTTAAGTATAACATTTTCTTTAATTGCATCTGTATTAAATTATGTTTAGTGAAACTATTATTTTCTTTGTATAATAGGCTAATTAAGATAGCTCAGGCAAAAATGTTTAAGTGTATATAAACTCAGCAAAAAGTGTTTTAATGTATAAACTCAGGCAAAAATGTTTTAATGTATATAAACTCAGGCAAAAGTATCGTTATAATATATTCTCTCTCTCTCTCTCTCTCTCTCTCTCTCTCTCTCTCATCTCATCTCTCTCTCTCTCTCTCTTTTTAATGCTTTCTTTATTGCAGGTATACTGCTATGTAATCGTCAGTATGAATCTGTAGTTTTGTGTTGTAATTTATTTTTGACAGCTATCATCATTGGTGAGTTGCATGCAATCTTGGTTGAACCTGTCACGATGCAAGTGGTATTCTCGCTTTTTTCATTGATTTTAAAGGTCACTGCAGCTCCGAATGAAGTTTATTATCATGTGATTATGAACTTCTGCATATTGTGTTTGTTTATTTACATATATATATATATATATATATATATATATATATATTTATATTTATCTATACATATAAGTGCGTTTATGTATGTAGGTATGTATTCGACATTTTCACGTTTATTAACAAGAGGTCAGCGTTTAGGGAACCAATCTATTATAAAGGTTATAAATCTGTTTTCGTGAATAGAAATCCACTATCAAGGCTAGAAATTATTTTCAAGGACAGAAGGTTAGAAATGTATTATCGAGGCTAGAAATCTATTTTCAAGGCTATAAATCTATCATCAAGGCTAGAACTCTATTTTCTAGGCGAGAAATCTATTGTCAAGAATAGAAATCTATTTTCAAGGCTTTAAATTATTTTCTAGGCTAGAAATCTATTATCAAGGCTAGAAATGATACTAATTAACTGGATAATGCCCCAAAGTTCACTGAATTCGATATTAAATGACAATTGGGGCTTAATGTTCGAGAACATTAAGTAATTGCGGAATGCAAACGAAGTTATATTGTAAGCTTGCCGTTTAAGATTATATATTAGACCTGTTGATAATATTAGTTGCATTTATATTTATTGGTGTGGATTTAATTTAATTTCTCTAATTGCACCTGGTAGTCAAAATAATCTTTTTGCGTTGACCGAAATGCTTTTCAGTATCATAAGTATTTTTAACATAAGCCTATGACTGCCCATTCTGGTCACATACTCTTTTATGTGTCTACAATTTTACGGCCGTTTTGTTCCAAAGAGGTGGCTATGCGAGTTTCAAGTCTGATGGATTTGCATATTTATTGTGTATGCTGAGAATATGATTTTCATTTGCAGCAATTGAGTAATACGTATTACCCCGTAGCTGCAACTTTGAAACCCTCAGTATGAAGTGCCCTTCACCGAAATCGTACTGATATACCTGTGTTTATAGGACGCTTTAGGGGTGTAATATTGCTTGTGGATTTCCTTTAAAATTTTGTTCTTGAATATGTAAGTGCCCGTGACTTTTTTTACGAAAAAACAGGAGTTTTTTTTTCGTGTTCAGTTAGTGGTAATGAAATGATAAAATAACAATAGTATTTGTAATAATCGATAACTTGTAGTTTATAACGATGGTAGAAACTAAGATAATAGCTATTTTAATAAATGGTTCGTTGATGTTTATGTATATCCCATTGCGTGGACTCTGTTTATGATCTAAGGGCAGTAATTTGACGATCATTTGGAAAATTGTCGACGTAGGTTTTAATAACCTGGATGGAAAGTAAGTTGATGCCCATTGGAAAATTCCTTCGACCGTGTGGATACATTTATTTGACTTTGTATCCGAATGACAAATACGATTTATAACTTGGGTGGAGACTGTTTTGAAAAATGTTTTCCATAACGATTTATATCTTGGGTGGAGACTGTTTTGAAAAATGTTTTCCATAAGTAACCAATTTGCTTCTCTTTTAGTGAATTGCACAGTGCACTATATCATTAGCTTTTAATCCACGCTTATTGACTTTCAGATTGTAGATTCTACATCATAGTTTTAATAAACATAACCTGATATATCCTCATTCACCGAGGTTTTAGATTTTATTTGTTTCCGTTCAAGTTTCTTCCCTGATAACACGCATCCCCTTCCTTTGATATTTTTTAAGAGTTTTGCTTCTATGGTTTTCAGTATTGGACTCGTGTGGCTGTGATGGTATGCTGTCACAAAACTCGACTGTTTTAATTGAAACTGAGCTATATTTCACCTGTCAAGTGAAGGAAACGGATGCCGTTTTGCATTCCACTTCCAGACAGCATTTACTTAGGGGGAAACAGAGTACTGTTTAATGGATTGTATGTATCACGAGTGCATTGATCGCTGTAGATTGGTATTTAGGGGAATATTGGGCGTATCACGTGATTAAACGAAATTATGATATTTATCGTTATAGCTGGTTTTTACAGTAATTTGAATTAAACTGATGCTGTGTTTCTAACGGCAAGGTATTTTGCATTAAACCAATGCTGCATTAATTTAGATGAAAAAAAGAAGAAGTAAGAATACCTAAGAGAATAAGGATGTTAATGTGGTATAGTTGGGTTATATTAGTATTATCTTGTTTTTTTTTTTTATGCCTAGGTAAATTGAATTAAACTAATGCTATGTTTCTGTCGGTATGGTAGATTGCATTTAACTAATTCAGTATTTAGAGTAAAATACTTGATAATAAGAGAATAATAATGATGATGTATGGCGTTCCAGGCAGTACATTGCCATAGTGATAATCATTGTTTTCATAGTTGTCTTCTGCGATATCTCTAACCAGACATTTTCTTTGGATGATCCTGCAGCTCTTTCTGATACCATATTAGGGTAAACTTCGTTCGGACGGTTCGTCTCCGTTACCGGCATTTCCGCCTGTATTTTCTCGTGCAAGAAGGATCAGAATTCCGTGACATATGCGTGTCCTGGGTCATGGCGAATAATGATGATTACTGGGAATTATCTGGGCCTAATATCGTCATTGATAGCAGAGATTGGTTTAGGTATAACCGACGCATTGCAAGAAGGGTCAGTCTCATAATGGGTTTTTGGGGGAATGTCGCCTCAACGGCGTATGTCTGTATGGCATGTTCTTCCTTCCAGTAAGGAAAAAAATATCCATGATGAACATGTCAGTTTGGAATACCTCCCGATCCCCATCTGCATTTCAGTTGGTTTCACCGTGATGAACCTCTCTCTCTCTCTCTCTCTCTCTCCCCCCCTCTCTCTCTCTCTCTCTCTCTCTCTCTCTCTTTCTGGGGGCTCTAGTATTTCTGTCTGTCCTTTTGTCTGTCTGTTAGTTATTCATTGTCAGTCAGTTTTTTTCGGCGTGGGCAGAGAGATAGACTGATAGAACGAAAGTTTCTCTTTCGATCGATCGATCGAGAGAGAGAGAGAGAGAGAGAGAGAGAGAGAGAGAGAGAGAGAGAGAGATGAGGATGATGATGATGGTGTCTGCCATGTAGGTATTTACGTAGATTTCTTGTATAAGATCATCGTTATTTTTATTGCAAGGCTGTATGTACGCCAACAATGTGTCTTTGGTGCTCTCGTCATTATGTAAAATTAATCATTTTCAGCATCGACCGAAAAGTACAC
The DNA here is from genome assembly GCF_015104395.2 of Macrobrachium nipponense. Classification (NCBI taxonomy): domain Eukaryota; kingdom Metazoa; phylum Arthropoda; class Malacostraca; order Decapoda; family Palaemonidae; genus Macrobrachium; species Macrobrachium nipponense. The sequence goes on along the minus strand of NC_087216.1, from coordinate 12,394,498 downwards.
AGACGGAAACTTCATAAACATAGTAACATTGTCGGTAATCTGGAACAAATAAAAAAAAATCTTGTAATCCGTTCCTTCACGTAACTTAATTATTCCAAAATAATTAGTAATTATCTGTAATGAATATTTCATAATCCTTCTGTCTGCGTGTAAACTTAATCATTCTCAGAATTACCGTAATTATCTGTTGAAATTTTATCTCGCAAGGTATTTCTCCAGTAATGTGATGATTATTCGGGATTCAGATCTGAAAAGAAATATGTGATATTGCAATCCGTCTCATCAATTGACGTAATCAGTTCAAGACTATCAGTAATCGTCTTGAAGAAGTTTACCTCGTCATCGGTCTTCGGGCGTCAGTGAATCTTGCTGGAATTACCAGCAGCCCCCCAAAAAATTCATTAAAAAAAAAAATCATCTTCGTTATTACATAACCCCAGTCTCTTTTTTCGCTTATCCCACAACCCGTAAATTCCAATTGAATACCAGGCCGGTGGGGTGGCTGCTGGTCGCTGGTGGAGCCGGGGGTGGGGGTGTTGGGGGGTTGGGGGGAAGGGGGGAGGGGCGATGGGATGGGGATGGTAGTTGGGGGTGGATCCGTTAACTTGGATCAGTTTTGAGTGATTCATTGCGCTTGTAAATATCACGAAACGAAACGACGTTAGGCCTGGCCAGGTCGCTTGTTTAAGACCGGCCACGGGCTTACTCCCCCCGCCCCCCCCACCCCTACCCCACATATTTGCCCAAACAATTAATCGTTCAGAAGTTGGAGTGCTTTTGCCCTGCTTGTTATTACGTTCTGAGGCGTCTGCTCTCCTGGATTTCATTTTTTCCGTCTCGTTTCTGCTCGTTTTATGTTGGTGTTGCATTTGCTCCCAGTCTGTGCTTTTATTTTTGTACGCGGATGAGATTGATATGTTTCAGGGTATTGGTAACTTCAGAATAAAGGTTGGGGCACTTGGACGACGATAAGTTTAAAAGGGGAATTTATATCCCGTTAGATTGTGTAGCCTATGCTTAAAGAAAAAAAAATAAAAAAATAAATAGAAAAGCATTCTGAAAATAAATAAATAGAAAAGCATTCTGAATAAGCGGACATTCACACACACACACACACACACACACAAATCGAAATTAGCACTGTCTATTAGTTTATTTTCGCCGGATATTTAATATGAATACTTTCAAGATTCCAGGAATGTTTTATCGCGGTATCCAGAGCAGGCAAATCCAGAGAAGGAGTTTTAAATTTACAGTGGCAAAGGAAGTGTGCAAATGTTCCCTCAGACTTCGTGGAAGAATTATTATGGTTTGAAGTAGCAAACCTGATGACCACTTTCCCCTTTGCTACTCGGAACAATTTTGTTCAGTTTTAAGGACCGTGAAAATCTACGGATATTTCCCATACTTTTTCACTAGTGTATTGCTAGTGAATTAGTCCAGGTAAGGTGTTGGGGAAAAACAAATAATTCACCTACGTATAAATAGGGCGAGCAGTGATTTTAGAGAAAATTACCAGTTGCTCCAAAAGGAATAAACTGCAGATAGAAAGGTTAGTAGCGTGAGGCTCAGGGAATAAATATAAAACTGAAAGGATGCTTTCTGAAGAAATTTCTAGGGGTTGAAATGAAATGGAGATTATTTAGATGGTTAAAATCATGCGAAAATAACGGGAATGATAGGCTAGTGAAGAGTATACGTTTCGGAAGTGTTACGAGGCATGAGGAATTGAAGAGATGTTAGCAAGGAAATTGAAAGTGTTAGTAATATAGTATAGGAATGATGCAGTGTATGTAAATGGGTTCGACTTACTGTTTGCTGGGCCTTTTTATGTGGGTGGGTGTAAGAAAGTGGCTTTTGGTAATTTTAGTGAATCTGTGGTTCATACACGACATGCACTGTAGTTAGTTAAATTGTGAATGTTCCTTGTGATCTCTGGTTTGTTTTACTCCAGATCATCCCAGTGTTGTGGTGAATGACTTAATGTTTTATATATATATATATATATATATATATATAATATATTATATATATATATATATATATATGTGTATGTGTGTGTGTGTGTGTGTGTGTGTGTGTGTGTGTGTGTGTGTGTATGCATGTGAGAGATGAGAGGGAGAGACAGAGAGAGAGATCCGAGAGAGAGAGAGAGAAGAGATGAGACGAGAGAGAGAGAGAGAGAGAGAGATAGAAGGAGGAGTAGAAGGAAGGGAGGTAGAGGGAGCGGGAGAGAGAGAGAGGAGAGAGAGAGAGAGGAGATAGAGAGGGAGAGAGAGAATTGAAAAAGACAAGCAGGAAAATAATTCCTCTACGCTTCATTGACAAGATTTATAAGGATTCGTCACATTTCTTGCGGTATTTTGCAAAAATTTAATGCGTAAACTCTGCGGCCCAACCATTACAATCTTTTGAGCAATACATCTTTATTTTCTTAACTGACCCACATTAGTTATCACTCTTATGTCTTCAACCTAAAGAAATGTGCAGGAAACGATGAACTGGAGTAGTTACAATTCCATTTAAGTTTTAGCAATGTTGTTTGCATTTTTATCTTCCTCTTATAATGAATTGGTTAATTTACATATATATGCTAACCATCCTCCAAAAATTTGTAGCTTGGTATTTTCACTCTTGGAGTGATAATTCCTAGGGATATAATGGTCCTCGTCAGTATACCCAAGGACACAAAAAAAACTAAATATATCAAACATAAATATATAAAAAGATGAATACGAAGAAATAAATAAAAGAGTATATGGAGGTATTATATGATATATCTATATATATATCTATATATATATATATATTATATATATATATATATATATACTTATATCTTATATAAAAAATATATATATATTAAGTATGGTATCTTTATATTCATTCACTTGTTATGATTTTATTAGTTTTTTGCGGGTAGCCCCCCCACCGCCACAGTCGCACGAGGGCTGCAGACGATAGTATTCTATCTCTTAAATGATTTGCTTTTGTAAATTTTCCAGAATGAAAACACCAAATCCTATCTTGCAATGTTAATATGGTATATATATATATATATATATATATATATATATATATATATATATATATATATATATATATATATATATATATATATATATATATATATATATATATATATATACATATTTACATATATATATACACACATGTATATATATATATATATATATATATATATATATATATATATATATATGTGTGTGTGTGTGTGTGTGTGTGTGTGTAAATTAACCAATGCATTATAAGAGGAACATAAAAGAGCTAATGGCATTGAGTAAACTTAAATGTGGGGATTTCCTTATAGTTGAAGACGTAAGAGTTAATAATTAATGGCTTGCTATGAAAACTAGAAGCTCGTTGCTCAAAAGACTTTAATGGATGGGACGCATAGTTTACGCGTTAAATTTCGCAAATGACCAAAAGCATTGTGATGAATCCTTATAAATCTTGTCAATGAAGCGTAGAGGCATTATTTCTCTCTCTCTCTCTCTCTCTCTCTCTCTCTCTCTCTCTCTCTCTCTCTCTCTCTCTCTCTCGTCTTTGTGTGTGTGTGTGTTTGTGTGTATGTCGGGGCGATTGTATTGCGCTTGGCTGAGTTACTGAGGAATCCTTGCTTGTTGAACTGGACAAGGAAAGAAATAGTACGAGCGCGTTTCTTAAAAATCCATTATGCGCCTGTTGTTCGAATAGTGAATTAGTCGACTGTTGCGATTCACAGCCCGGGGGAGAGAGAGAGAGAGAGAGAGAGAGAGAGAGAGAGAGAGAGAGAGAGAGAGAGAGAGAGAGTAATAACATTTATGAGCTATCGGTACTCAGTCAAAATGTCCCATACAGCTGAGTTGTAATTGAAAGCAGGAGGTCTTTAAGTAGTCACCCCATTCATCAATTGCTTCATGGGATACTTTAAAAGTAACATTATGTTTAACAGCGTTGCACGAATCAAGATTTTTATGTTCTTTTTATATAGATAGGTGGTGCTCTCTACTTTATTTAATTAAAATGTTAATACTTTTCTGAAAGGTTACATCTTGTACGGTTACGAAATTTGTGGAGGGCTCAATTTTTATTCGTATTTTGAACGACATTTTTTGTTTGAGAAGTTTTAAGTGCTCTTCCGACTTCAGGATAATACAATGTTATCGTGTAAGACTGGTTAAGGTTAACATTTGTAGACAGCCAGGTTGTGAAGGGCGGTGAAGAATTGTAAATAGTTTTAGATTGAGCAGAGGTTCTACTTCAGCGGCTATTTCGAATATCATGATCATGATGCTTATTGTGTGACATCCATTCGAAAAGGGCTCTCTCTCTCTCTCTCTCTCGTCTCTCTCTCTCTTTCTCTCTCTCTCTCTCTGAAGTAGATCAAAGTTAATATTTATTTCTAAAGCTGGGCCTCTAAAAATAGCTTCTACAATGGATCTCTTCCGTCGTTCCCTATCCTCTCTCCTCCCGTCCCCCCCCCCCCCCCCTCCTCTTCCAGACTGGATTCCCGGACCATCCGTTCTCTTACTATCCGACCTGATCTCCCAGAAATGAGGAGGATTATACCTATTCACTTCCCCCGCCCGTCCCCTAGCTCTCCCCCGTCTCTCCCCCATCCATCCTTCGACCGTCCCCTCGTCTCTCACCTCTCCCCTTCTCTCCCTCTCCCCGCCTCTCCCTAGTTCCAGAGCCCTTTATCCTTAAATGAGACTAGCTTTGTGCCTTTAAAGTATTAGCAGGTAGAGAAAAGTAATGATAACCTCCTTTCTCATTGTCCACTCATCCCTCGCATCATGCTTTTGATTTATTCGATCGAATCGGACCCCTCTCTCTCTCTCTCTCTCTCTCGTAGACGAGAGAGGTTCCTGCTTTCGCTGTTGTTATTATTGTACTCGAAATGACAGAGGTCATTGTCCTGCTCAACCTTTGATCCGCAGATCGTCGGGCGGGTACCCAGTACCGTCTGTGCCCCCCCCCCCCCCCCCTCCCCCTCCCCCTGGGCAGGTCCGCCGAAATACCCCTTCCTGAATCCACTCCCCTCCTCATCTCTTTCCCATTTCCTTTGTCCTCCGTGCTATTTATTCCATATTCTTTTATTTCTTTACATCCATCTCTTTTTATGTTTGCACATTTAGGTACGTTACGTCATTTTTTTCGTATATGTAGTATATATATTTACATTTATATAATAAACAAACAAATGACGTAATGCGCACGCACACACACACACACCACACACACACACACACACACACACACACATATATATATATATATATCTATATATATATATATATATATATATATGACTGGTAAAACAAAAGTGTTCTGTAACAACAGAATTCCATCTAATAAAAGGAGCCCATAAAAACACCAAAATGTAGAGAGAAAAGTACTATATTTCAGAGACTGCTGTCTCTCTCTTCAGGTATATGAATGAGAAAAGTTTACAGGACGTTCTTCAGTTTTTAAGGGAAAAATTATCCCCCTATTCAGATCATTTCCCTTTGGCACTTGACAAAATAATAAAGTTAGTTGAATTATGTGCATCTATAACGTATTTTTCATTCGGGGAATCATTCTACAAGCAAAAATTCGGGTGTAGTATGGGTAGTCCTTTAAGTCCTATTTTAGCCAATCTGTACATGGAATACTTTGAAACTACAGTAATAAATGCAATAAAACCCAAAAACATGCTGTGGATGAGATACGTGGATGACATACTAACATTTTGGGATAATAAGTGGGGTAATTTTAATGAATTCCTCTCAAAATTAAACGCATTAGTGCCCAGCATCAAATTTAAAGTTGAATGGGAAACAGACAACAAAATTCCTTTTCTTGATGTTTTAATAATCAATAGAGACACGAACAGAATACAAATTTACCATATACAGAAAACCAACGTTCTCACTTTCATATATTCACTACTTTAGCTATCATGACAGTACTATCAAGATAGGTCTAGCTAGCAACCTATTCTTAAAGAGCCTTACGAATTTGTTCCCCAGATTTCCTGGAAAAAGAATTTGAACTAATTCGCAAGCAACTTTCATCTTTAAAGTATCCTGACCATATAATTGAGAAAGCAATTCAAAAAGCAAACGTAATTTTTCTACCGACCCCCTAAAGAAAGACCAAGAGACACACCCAACAATAAAATAAAAACTCCCCACCTAGAGACGATTAAGAGAGTAACTCACACCCTTGGGAAATCCAACCCTTTTGCATTTACCTACCCAAATACCTTAGCCAAATCCCTGATTAACGTCCAAAAAAAGACATCGCCAAAGACTCTGGGTATATGAGATCCCATGCCAGGACTGTGACCAATCTTACATCGGATTTACAGTAAATCACTTCCCAGAGATTAATCACAACACAAACGGTCAGTTAGGTATGGTCAACAGAACTCGGCTATTTTCAAATCATATAAATGAACATAAACCATAGAATAAACTGGAATATGTCACGTGTAATTTATAGCAGCAACTGCCGGTACAAGAGTCAAATGATGGAATCGGCCTTAATAAAAGAGAAGCAGGTAATGAACATCTCAAAAGGGAATTGGACATCGGACATCGTCGACGCAGTGTTCATTCAACCAACGCTTAAGAAGATTAAAGGAAGATTATCAGTCGGGGGTGACCTAAATTGGCTTACTTGTGGACGAATCTCTTGGTATAAATACCACCTTTTCTGTAAACTTTTCTCATTCATATACTGAAGAGAGAGACAGCAGTCTCTGAAATATAGTACTTTTCTCTCTACATTTTGGTGTTTTTATGGGCTCCTTTTATTAGTATATATATATATATATATATATATATATATGCATGTATATGTGTTTATACACACAGTTGTATATATATACATTATATATACATATTTTACATATTTATATTTATAAAGAATCATTTAGGCTAAGTTTCCGGCCTGTGCATCTCTCTCTCTCTCTCTCTCTCTCTCTCTCTCTGGCAATCCGCCGCGGCGGCACTTTAGAACTCCCTTTTCCATCCACCTCCAATTTATTTCGCCCCCATCCTTCTGCTTAATGTTATTCCTTAATCCTTCTCGTTAGTTAGCGCTCCCTCCCCCACTCGCCTTTAAATCGCGAACAGTTCGTAATCGGCGTTTGTTGTTTTCCTTTCGGACGCTTGAAAAGAAAGGTAATTGGACTTGGAATAGAAGGCCGTTATTAAGTGGCAGAAAAAAGATGGGAGGAGGAGGAGGAGGAGGAGGAGGAGGAGGAGGAGGAGGAGGAAGGCTAGTAAAAGAAAGGAGGAGGAGGAGGAGGGCTAGTAGAAGAAAATGCTGAGGTCGGTGGATGAATAAAGATAGGACGGAAAGAAAGTGGTGGAGGACTTCGAGAAAAAGAAAATTAGAAGAGCAAGAAAAGGAGTAAATGTTAGATAGGAAGACGAGACAAATTAGAGAAGGAGGAAAGAGAAGAAAAAGAAGGGAACTGTGAGAGAGAGAGAGGTTAGTTCAGAAATGCAAGCTTAGGAAGAGACGAAGACTCTTTCAAAATTATCTTTGAGTTAATCGTGTTATTTTTTTTCCGGGTTAGGAAATTTCAATTTTCTAAAAAAAAAAATAAAAAAACCACTCAAATAAAAGATAATTTGGAAAGTAGATTCTTTGTCTCTTCCTAATCTTGTTTCTTCTGAATTCTTCGTCGGTATATAATCCAGCGACAGGACCTTCTACCAACGCCAGCTTCTACGCCACCGTAAAGGCTCAAGGTTCCTTGAATTTGTTGGGAAGTCTTATCATCTCCTGTCGCTGGTAGTAAAACGAAAGGTAGAGTGAAAGAAAAATCCCAGGCATCCATTAGATGAATTCGTTAGGCGTAGCGGAAGAGCCAAACTGTATCACGATCAGTCGAGAGACTTCCTATTAGGAAGTTTTTCCGTGTGTTCTTTATTGACGAAAGCGCTAATTGAAACTGTAGTATAATATCTCAAAAGTGAACTGATCGGATGGGATTCCCGTTAAGAGTGAGTCGGAATTTAGAATTATCGCCACTGTATAAGTTTTGTGATTGTAAGCGTGAATCTAATGGAAAAACAATCTATAAGCGAACGTTTGGTATGGCAGTTATTAATCTTGTATCATTTATTCTCAAATTTATTTATGAAATTAATAAAGAAAACCGCTATATTCCTGAATTTATTGAAATATCTCCATCGTGATTTAGATCATTAGATGACATTTGGTTATTGTTTCTTATAACTTGGATATGAAAAACCTCCCAGGAAATATTCTAATGAACACATCCTTTCCACCACATTCACAAAAGAAAATGGAAAGATGGTTGTTTGCCCGCCCCCCCCCCCCCCCCCGTCCCCTTTGTACATTATCATCGGACCTGAATGTTTCCTGTGTAAAGTCAGTATAAATCGAAAATGAGTAAATAAATTAACTTTCGTGGATGTTTTCATGGCATTTATACCTCTGTTATCATCGCATGTTCCTACCTACATTATGTTTTCAGTCCTGAGTTTTTAGAAAACGAGGTAGATTATATTGGATAAGGACAATAGGTAGTTAATTGTTTTCAGTGTCATGTTGTTGATACTTGCTAACGTAGAGCATTGGAGACATTCTGTAATGAAAGCGTTTTGAAGAAATTATGACATAATAACACCTTTTGTTTCCCGTATTATATCGACTTTGAGTCCATAAATAATTTTTGGAAATATTTGGGTCATCGCAGAAACCTAGTTTACAAACTCAGCTCTGTGCTAGTTCCTCAGTGGACGAGTAGGCTACGTACTCGCCTATCAATCTGGTAGCCCGAGTTTGCTTCCCACTGCTGCCTGTTAGGAACCAGAATAATTTATTTCTGGTGATCAGAAATTCATTTCACGATATAATGTGGTTCTGGTTAAATTAAGATATACTTAATTTCATTTTCAGCTATGCGCTGGTTCTGTTTTATATTTGGGTCATACCGGGAAGGGAGTACATAGCAGAATGAACCAGGATAAATACACATTTAGGATTTGCCTGGAGTCTAGTGCTCTTCTTGAAAAATAATAATATTAATCTAAGTCTTGGTTAGAGGTCTGTGATCCCATTCTGAACAAGATGTTTGAAGGCGTTTTTGAAGAGTTGCAGAATCTCGGTAATTCTTTTTATATTTCCATTGTCATTTGCGTTGGTAGTTTTGCATAGTAAGTACAATGAATTCCGGTCCACGTCACGGCAAGCAGTAAGGAGATATCTGGGCACCAGAGTTTTTAATATTGCTACTTAGTTATTTTCCTTTTCTTTGTTATTATGAACACCAGTATTGTCATTTAACATTGCTATTTAGTTAACATTACTAAGTCATTTGGTAAACGTGTATTTTGTCACCTGTTTACTTGTTTAGCAACTTGGTTTCACGATCAGCGTTGCCAACATGTGCGCTGTTGCCAGTCGCCAGGATGATACGAGTATTATTTCGGTACATAGTGGAGTTGCCAGATGTCTCCATAGCTTACCGTGACATCTATAGGAATTCTCGTGAAGCCTACTGTATCTGGTGTTGATTCAGGAAAGTTGTTCGTGATTTTAAGCCTAACCACAAGGTATTGACCGTTGTTGTCAAGAGGAAGGTTCTTTAACCCTCCCTCCCCCCCTCTTTATTTACTTGGTAAAACAGATTCGTTCCTCTGATATCGTTTTTCTATCGTATGTAGTTTGCTCGAGAATGTCTTAGAGTAAATGTGGAATATCCGGCCTTCGTTATCTCTCTTTCTTCTCTCTCTCTCTCTCTCTCCTTCTACTCTTATATATATATATATATTATATATAATAATATATATATCTATATATATATATATATATATATATATATATATATATATATATATATATATATATGTGTGTGTGTGTGTGTGTGTCTCCAAAATTTATTAAAAATCTCTCTCTCTCTCTCTCTCTCTCTCTCTCTCTCTCTCTCTCTCTCTCTCTCTCTCTATATATATATATATATATATATATATGTATATATATATATATATATATATATATATATATATATATATATTCAGTCAAGTATTATGAAGAGGACTGAAGGACCCTCGTCAAACATTTAAATACCTTCTTCCTTTGTCTCCGTTTGATAGCGAAAGCAAACGTTATTCTGAACATGTGTTGAATGTTACGTTTTCATTTTCCGTTTCATGGATTCGAATTGAAATAACATCTGTATTCGAAAATAGAAACTGCATGCGGAGACAAAAGCTGTGGAGAAGGGAGGGAACGATGAAAGATGGAATAAGTAATTAGATTCAAGGATGGAAGAAAGGACGGTATGAATTAATTGATTGAATGAATGATTAAATTGACGCTGTAGCTACAAAAGGTTATTGCTGTCCATTTTAGCCTCCTCAAAAATACCTCGATTGTGCTACCGCGTGTGTGTGTACATATATATATATATATATATATATAATATATATATATATATATATATTATATATATATTTATATATATAGTTTACTCTGGCGAGTAATTAACTATAATTTCGCTAAAGGTCCATTAGTTCATTATTTTTACGATTTTAAGTTTTTTTTATTTTTAACGGAATTGAACTTATGCAAAATATTTTATGTTGTTTTCGTCGAAAATGTAATTCCCTTGACAGTGAAATGCCGTTCGTTGTTTGCAGCTGGCGATGTTTTATAATTATTTCAGTGTACATTATATATATATATATATATATATATATATATATATATATAATATATATATATATATATATATAATATATATATATATATATATATATTATATATATATTATATATAGAGAGAGAGAGAGAGAGAGAGAGGAGAGAGCAGAGAGAGAGAGAGAGAGATAATATATTATATAGTAATAATAATAATAATAATAATATATGTTTGTTCGTGTGCGAATGTCTTTGTGCGTATGTGTGATGCGGGGGAGGTTATAAGCACAGGCTATTTCTGAGTTATTATTTTCCTATTTAAGCTCTTAATATTTTCCAAACACATTTCGGTGTCTTCTTTGAGTTTACCAGGCCATTTCCTGCTCTCGGTTTCCTGAAACGCAGTTTTTCCCAGCTCTCGGATGACCTGTTAATTTGCGAATTCGGATCGGATCTATAGGGCTTTTGCTGGAGTCATATTTTTCGCGGAGTAAATGGACCCTACTCCTCGCGCCTTTACTCCTTCAGAGAGATTGCATTCGAAAAGGTTTTGGAACCTGTTTCAGAAATTTTAGAAAGAGAAGCGTTGTGAGAGACCCATTATATAGTAGATTCACATCAGCCATGCATCTGACGTCTAGGCCAGTCCCTTACGACGCTCCTGATCGGCTGTTGATAAGCCAATCACAGGGCTGGAAACTCTCAGGCTCTCTCTCGAGAGTTCACATAGGCAGGATGTATGTTCCACCTCTCCTGAGGGATAGGTCTTTCAAAAGTATCCCTCAGGAGAGATGGAACATTCATCCTGCCTATGCAAACTCTCTCGAGAGACTGATAGTTTCCAGCCCTGTCATTGGCTTATCAACAGCCAATCAGGAGCGTCGTAAGGGACTGGCCTAGACGTCAAATGCATAGCTGATGTGAATCTACTATAGTCACTTCTTTCACTAGCAGAGTTTTGTAGATCTCCCTGTATGAGTAATTGAATGTATGTACAATTTCAGGATGCCTACGAGCGCCTCAGTGGCATGGTCGGTATGGTGTTAGCGTACCACCTCGGTGGCCGCGAGTTCGATTCTCGCACATTCAATTGAGGTGTGAGAGATGGGTATTTCTGGTGATAGAAGTTCACTCTCGACGTGCTTCGGTCACATAAAGCCATTGGTCCCGTTGCTGAATAACCACTGGTTCTGTGCAACGTAAAAACATCATACAAAGAAAAAAGTAGGATCCTACGCAGGACATACACACACACACACACTTACAAAATTCCCCAACTCGTTGCGCCATACCTTCCGTGTTCGTTAACAGTCAAAGCAATTTAATGAAGGCAAGTCCCAAGTCAAAATCCGCCCTGGCGAATTTTTTCTGACGGGGTGTTGCGACCTGTCCTGGGAGACGCAATTGAGTTTTAATCAAGGGGATTGCGTGCATTTAGGAAAACAGACTTCCTCCTCCTCCTCCCTCCTTCACGAACTGTGCAAAGCGGGGAAAACTTCGAACCGGCCTTGGCGGCGGAATCACCCAGAGTTCAACTTGCAACGACAATACAAAGTTGGTCCAGACTCCTCCTCGTCTTCGCTCTCGTTTTCTTTCTGCTTTTATTGTTATTGTTATACTATTATTTGGCCTCTGGGCTATATGATTTCTTAATTTTAATTTTTTTTTTAGTTTTTGCAAATAATACTATTTTTTTCGTTTTAACGTTTTATTGTTTTCTCCTTGTATGGTCTAATTTAGGTTTGGAAGCCATATATATCCATATTTTCAAATTGTACGGAAGAAGTGAATTTTGGTTTGTATATATATATATAATATATATATATATATATATATATATATATATATATATATATATATATGGTTATATTTATTTCAAGGAAGTATGCGGAGAGGTTAGATATTTCTGTAGTAATTAAGTGAAACCCTCATCTCCCAACCGCTGTCCCTCTCCCCCTTTGTTTTGTCGGTACTTATGCGTTCATTTTATTTCTGTTCCACTGTTTTAAGTCTTCTGTCTCCCTTTCCCTTCACTTTTCCTGTACTTGTGTCCATTTTGTGTTTATTTCTGTGTTCATCATACCTATCTGTTGTCTGCGAAGACGTAGGTACTTCCTATCAAGAATCCCGATTGCGCAAGTTTCTTCTTTTGTTTTCAATAACTCCATACGTGAGGAAGCCCTCTGAAAATTCAAACATCCTACGAGATTTACTTTGTTCGCTAATTATGGCAGTCTGCTTGTGTTACCTTTCTTTCTCCTCTTGTGTGGAAATGATTGAGAAGAAATGACCAGATGTCGAGTTTCTCCATCTCAAAGCCATCTGATGTTTTTCAGCTTTTATTGAGATGTTTAAAGTTTTTTTATTTTTTTTTCCATCGCGGTAGAGTCCAGGATGTAGAATGTTTATTTAATTTTAGTTTTTGGGGGTGTGGGAGGTTGGGGGGGGGGGGGGAGTGGGGAGAGCACGAGATGCGAATGACACATTTTTTCCTATTTTAGTAATTTTTGTTTTTCAAGTCTTAATGTATGACTATCTCACTCTTTTTCTCTTTAATAGTAATAAATACTTTTTCATTATTTATCTATTTTTCGCTTTCAGTTAAGGCCCAACAACTTATTATTGTGAAAAGCAATTGAATTTTATACGGTTTGATTACCGAGGAAATAGAATAATTATACACGCGCGCGCGCACGTACACGCCTGGTTCAAAGATTTCCTTCTACTGCTTCCGTTTTTCTTCATTAATAATCTGTCGTTCCATCATGGTTGGTTAAGCTCCACAGATCTTCATGTATGTGTGTGGATGTAAATATCTATGCGTATATATATATATATATATATATATATATATATATATGTGTGTGTTTTATTATATATACATATGTGTGTGTATAATATATATATATATATATATATATCTATATATATATATATATATATATAAAACATTGTCGGATACACCTGGGATTCTAGGCTACTCGCTACTCAGTGCCGAATTCCCCTTAGGAATTCTATTCCATTAACAACATTGGATGATTTTACGTGTGCTGTTATCATAAATTTACCATTATATTCCTGTAAGGATATTTCCCTTGTATACGGGTGCAAGCATTTATAACTTTTTCTTTTTTAAATAAGAGATATTCTTTAACGGTATGTATTCGTTTTTCTTTATTGAGTACCCTTCTCTCTCTCTTCTCTCTCTCTCTCTCTCTCTCTCTCTCTCTCTCTCTCTCTCTCTCGTTCGTAACTAAAGGAGAGTAAGACTATATATTCGTGGTAATGTCTTTATATTATATATATTATATATATATATATATATATATATATATATATATATTTATATATATGTTTATATATATATATATATATTATATATATATATATATATATATATCTATATATATATATATCTGGTCTTAGTCCTTCTATTTATTGATTATTCCAATGATTCCTCTTTTTGTTTGATATTACTTCACCTGTCAACGAAGACAAAATCAAAACAGGTTTTTTGCTTCTGTCAGTGAAGTTGTATTGTATATACAGAGGTTTGGTAAATTGTGAATGCCTAAATTGGCTGGTTTAATTAAAATGGAACTTTTTTTTCTGATAATTTCTCTTAAAATTTGGTCAGTAAACCAAAAATACTGTGCTGGCGTTTTTCCATTTTATTCCTGATAAATCTCCAGGGTTTAGAATGACTTACGCGCCATTGGCAATGGTAAAGACAC
>NC_087216.1:12370094-12375094 GCF_015104395.2 Macrobrachium nipponense | reverse complement strand
ATTCGAAGACAGTCTTGGAAAGACGTCGGTGGAACCGATAATGAAGAAGGCCAGGGAAGGATTAGATGATGGTTTAGAATCAGCGGAGAAGAGACGTAATGGTCGACCTGACGATAGAGAAGAAATTCCAGAGAGACCACCAAGACGTCGAAGGATAATAGCGAGAGAGGCAGAGGACGAGGTTGATGCAGAACAGGAGAACCGCGACCGAAGAAGAAAAGTACAGGAAGGGAAAAAGCGAGTTGATCGGGAAGGAATCGATGATGGCCTTGAAAATGCTGATCCAAAGGAGCCAATTAGAAGACCAAAGGAAGAAAATGAACCAGTGGAAAGGAGGAAAAGGATAGACGATAGAGAAGGAATTCCGGCAGAAAGACCAAGACCTGAAAGGAGACCAGCGAGAGAGGCCGAAGACAAGATCGGTCTCGAAAACGAGAACATAGAACGAAAAAGAATGAACGTCAAGGGGGAAGGCGCTCCAAAAGTGAGGAGGAAGATTCCCCCAATGAGACAGAATTTTAGAAAATCGGAGCAGGTCGAGAAGATAGATGACCAGGAAAGATTCGATGTTGGTCTCGAAACTGCCGAACCAAAGCTCACTGGAAGAGCAGCGTTAGAATTTGAAGGCTTATTTGAACCAGTGGAATGGCAGAGACAAGATGGCGATGAGAGAGAAATTTTAGAATATGGACCAATTGAGACTGTCGACCAAGGGTGGGAAGGACATCCACCAGTGGAAACACACAGCCTAGAATGGAGCGAAGAAATTCAGGAAAAGGAAAAAAGTCGAATGACAAAACCTAGAAAGTTTGGAAAACCTTTCCCAAAGAAAAACAAAGGGAAAGCAGAGGCGTATGATCAGGAAAAACCGAGACCTTTCCCAAAGAAAAGCAAAGGGAAAGCAGAGGCGTATGATGAGACGAAAAAACCCAGACCTTTCCCAAAGAAAAACAAAGGGAAAGCAGAGGCGTATGATAAGAAGGAAAAATCGAGACTTTTCCCAAAGAAACGCAAAGGGAAAGCAGATGCGACCACTGATACGTGGAGCGAAAAACAAACAGCAAACAATGACAAGACTCAGATAGTAACTAGAGAGAAAGGGTCCGCTGAAGAGCGAGCTTCGCGAGAGGACAGAATCCTGAGAGAGATTGAAGAAATGGTACACAAAGACGGTGAAGGAAAGCTGATCATAACCGATTACCGGTGGAGTGTTTTCTTACCGGGAGTCCAACAGTTCGAGGACGATTCGGGATCAAGAGTTTTGCCCCTAGCCAGACTGCAGAAGAAGCCAGCCTTCCGGAAGCAAAATAAAGTAAGGGTTGCCCCCGATAACACACTGGGCGCCAAAATAAATAAAAGATATGTGAAAGTTGGACTAGCAACCGACGTCGTGACCGGTTACAGCGTCATGAACTTGCATGCTGCCATGGTCCTGGGCATGGACAGACAGATAAAAAAAATTGTCCCTTCCTCAGCCGAGAGAAAATTTTTCGAGGATTATGCCCTCATAGGCATCATAGAGAAGGTGCCAGTAACTCTCGGGGGGGAAATGAAAGTTGTCGTTGATTTTTACATCCAGAATCGATACACAGACCCAGGGATTTCACTTGGCCGCGAGATGCTGTGGCGTTACGGCATGATCCGTGAGTTCGATGCTACAGGATCTGACCTGTACACCACGGGTCCCCCCAAAGCAAACAGCCGTGCATATCGGGGATTGCCTCTCACGTTCGAGGTTCTCGCTGGCAGAAAGGAAGGGAGTCTTCCGATTAAAGTTCAGATCTCAGAAGGCGAAGGCAATTTCATAAGAGCTAGGTTTCTGGAAAAGAAGAACAGATTCAAACTGAAGGGACTGCCGATGTTTGGAAGGCCAATAATACACAATTTGAGGATCGTGACCAAAGACGGAAAACTGCCTCTCGCGAGAATCTTCACCAGGAAGGATATCCCACATACACACGGGGATATCATCTTGGGCACCCACTTCTTGAGCAGAGTGAAAGGAGTTCTGGATTACGGTCAACAGGTGATGTATATGAGGGTGGCACATAAATGCTGGTATAGTATCAATTTGAACGGGACAAGGAAGTAGATACAAGTCCCATTTTATTAGAGGACGTATCAAGAAGGAAGCCCCCATCACAGCCCGTATGGAGAAGGAAGGACACCCCATCACAGGACGTATAGGAAGGAGGCCCCGACAGTAGAGAGAGGGAAAGAGGAGAAGAGGCACAGAACAGGAAGGGAGGCCCCCCACCTCCCGTCCTGTTCTTCGCTTCTTCTTCTCTCTCTCACTCTCTCTATCTTTTTCTCTCATTGTAGAGAGAGGGAATGAGGAGAAGAGGCACAGAACATGAAGGAAGGTTCCCCCACCTCCCTCTCTGTTCTTCGCTTCTTTTCCTCTCTCTCTCTCTCTCTCTCTCTCTCTCTCTCTCTCTCTCTTTCTCACTTTTTTCTGTGTAGAGAGAGGGAAAAAGGAGAAGAGGCACAGAACAGGAAGGAAGGTCCCCCCACCTCCCTCTCTGTTCTTCGCTTCTTTTCCTCTCTCTCTCTCTCTGCCCTCTCTCTCTCTGCTTCCTTCTCCCTCTAACTTTTTCTCTGTGTAGAGAGAAAAAGGGAAAAAGGAAGAAGGCGGCACAGAACAGAAGGAAGGTCCCCCCACCTTTTTTTTTTTTTTTCCCTTTTTTTTTTTTTTTTTTTTTATTTTTTTTTTTTTTTCTCTCCCGTTCTTCGTTTTTTTTCTTCTTTTCCTCTCTCTCTCTCCCTCTCTCGGTCCCTGCTTCCATTCTCCCCCCTCTAACTTTTTTTCTCTGTGTAGAGAGAGGGAAAAAGGAGAAGAGGCGGAGGGGGCACCAGAACAGGAAGAAGGCCCCCCCTCCCCCCACCACCCCCTCCCTCTCTGTTTTCTCTCGTTCTCTTCTCTCTCTCTCGGTCTCTCCCCCCCCACCTCTCTCTCTCCGTCTCTCTCTCTCTTTCCCGCTTGCTTCTTCTCTCGAGTTTGGCTAGAACCCCACAAGGCACAAAAGCTTCCACAATCTCTATATTCTTCGGTGGTCTTTCTCTCACTATCTCTTTCTCTCTCTCTATCTTTCTTTCTCTCTCTGGAGAGTAGTTTCTCTCTCTACTTCTTTCTTTCTCTCATCTGGAGAGTCGTTTTCTCTCTCTCTCTCTCTCTAGAGAGTCGGTTCTCTCTCGTCTCTCTCTCTCTCTTTCTCTCTCTCTCTCTCTCGTCATCTCTCTCTCTCTCCCTCCCCTCCATCTTTTCTGTTACATTTGCTGCTCTCTCTCTCTCTCTCTCTCTCTCTCTAGTCAAAAACTAAGGAGTTTACTTTCAACAGAGTCTTAATTGTTCTTTTAATTCCCTTATTACTTATTGTTCTTAGATTTTGATCTGGCTTATTTTTTATATGTTTTACTAAACTGATACTGCATTGTAGTTCTTTAAATCCAGGTATCCCCTAATTCAACATGGGTTCTGAGTCTGTACATAGTTTTGCTAAGACTTATTTATTGAAAACATTTTTTGATGCTATCTGATTTTTACTAACATATCCTAATCTTTTTATGAACTGTCTTCGTTTTGTATTGCCTGTACGTATTTTTATATCTTACCTTTTTTTTTATTGATAATTTTATGACTATTAGATTTCTATTTGAAGCTCATTTTACCTATGATTGTCTATTTTTTTGTTTATACATAGTTTCAAATAGTTTCCTATGGGTATGGTTTTATGTTATTGCTATTTTACTGATTTTGATAGTTCGTTCAACCTATACCAGTTTTGTTTTTTATGTAGAGTTAAATTCAAAATGTTTTATACTGATATGGCTACTTATGTAAATACCCAATGTACAATTGGAAATAACAGGAGGTTATTACTTATTATTATTATTATTGATTATTAACTCTCTCCTCTCGTCTCAACTAGAGATATGAAGAGAAAGGGGCACAGAACAGAGAGGGGAGGTCCCCACCCACCCCTCCCTCTATGTTCTTTGGTGCTCTCTCTCTCTCTCTCTCTCTCTCTCTCTTTCTAGAGAGGCGGTTCTCTCTCCCTCTCTCTCTCTCACTAGAGATTTATAAGAAGAAAGAAGGGTAACCACAGAATAGAGAGGGGAGGTCCCCACAACTCCCTCTATGTCTTATGGTTCTTTGGTGCTCTCTCTCTCTCTCGTCCTCTTTCTAGAGAGGCGGTTCTCTCTCCCTCTCTCTCTCTCTCTCCTCATGTCTACTCTCTCTCTCTCTCTCTCTGCTCTCACTAGAAGATATGAAGAGAAAGGGGCACAGAACCAGAGAGGGTCCCGGAGGGCCCATCCTCCCTCTATGTTCTTTGGTGCTTCTCTCTCTCTCTCTCTCCTCTCGACTCTCACTAGAGATTAGAAGAGAAAGGGGCACAGAACAGAGAGGGAGGTCCCACCCCAAAACCCCTCCCTCTATGTTCTTTGGGTGCTCTCTCTCTCTCGGTCGTCTTTCTAGATAGGGCGGTTTCTCCTCTCCCTCTCTCCTCTCTCATCAACTAGAGATATGAAGAGTGGGGCACAGAACAGAGAGGGAGGTCCCACCCCTCCCTCTATGTTTGGCTTTGGTGCTCCTCTCTCTCTCTCTCTCATCCTCTCTTTCTAGAGAGGTTTCGGTTGTTCTCTCGGTCCCTCTCTCTCTCTCCCTCTCTCAATCTCTCTCTCTCTCTCACTAGAGATTAGAAGAGAAAGGGGCACAGAATAGAGAGGGAGGTCCCACCCCTCCCTCTATGTTCTTTTTGGTGCTCGACTCTCTTCTCTCTCTCTCTCTCTCTCTCTCTTTCTAGAGAGGCGGTTCTCTCTCCCTCTCTCTCTCACTAGAGATTAGAAGAGAAAGGGGCACAGAACAGAGAGGGAGGTCCCACCCCTCCCTCTATGTTCTTTGGTGCTCTCTCTCTCTCTCTCTCACTAGAGATTAGAAGAGAAAGGGGCACAGAACAGAGAGGGAGGTCCCACCCCTCCCTCTATGTTCTTTGGTGCTC
>NC_087216.1:12355094-12367594 GCF_015104395.2 Macrobrachium nipponense | reverse complement strand
GAGATTGAAAGAGAAAGGGGCACCAGAACAGAGAGGGAGGTCCCACCCCTCCCTCTATGTTTCTTTGGTGCTCTCTCTCTCTCATTTCTAGAGTGGGCGGTTCTCTCCTCTCTCCTCTCTCTCTCTCTCATCTCCTCCCTCTCGAAGAGGCGGTTCTCTCTCCCTCTCTCTCTCTCCTCTCTCTCTCTCTCACTAGAGATTAGAAGAGAAAGGGGTGGGGCACAGAACAGAGAGGGAGGTCCCACCCCCTCCCTCTATATTCTTTTTGGTGCTCTCTTTCTCTCTCTCTCTCTCTTTTCTAGAGAGGCGGTTCTCTCTCCCCCCCTCTCTCTCTCTCTCTACTCTCACTAGAGATTAGAAGAGAAAGGGCACAGAACAGAGAGGGAGGTCCCACGACTCCCCTCCCTCTATGTTCTTTGGTGCTCTCTCTCTCTCTCTCGTCTCTTCTTTTCTAGAGAGGCGGTTCTCTCTCCCTCGCCTCTCTCTCACTAGAGATTAGAAGAGAAAGGGGCATAGAACATAGAGGGGAGGTCCCACCCCTCCCTCCCTCTGTTCTTTGGTGCTCTCTCTCTCTCTCATCTCTTTCTAGTAGAGGTCGGTTCTCTCATCCCTCTCATCTCTCTCTTTTTCTCTCACTATAGATTAAAGAGAAAAGGGGCACGAACAGAGTGGAGGTCCCACCCCTCCCTCTCTGGTTTCTTTGGTGCTCTCTCTTCTCTGCTCTCTCTTTCTAGAGAGGCGGTTCTCTCGTCCTCTCTCTCACTAGAGATTAGAAGAGAAAGGGGCATAGAACAGAGAGGGAGGTCCCAACCCCTAACCTCTCCCTCTATGTTCTTTGGTGCTCTCTCTCTCTCTCTCTTTCTAGAGAGGCGGTTCTCTCTCCCTCTCTCTCTCACTAGATATTAGAAGAGAAAGGGGCACAGAAAAGAGAGGGAGGTCCCACCCCTCCCTCTATGTTCTTTGGTGCTGCTCTCTTCTCTCTCTTTCTAGAGAGGCGGTTCTCTATCCCTCATCTCTCTCTCCTCTCTCAGTAGAGTATTAGAAGAAGAAAGGGGCACCAGAACAGAGAGGGAGGTCCCACCCCCCCTCCCTCTATGTTCTTTTGGTGCTCTCAAAAAAAAAAAATCTCATCTCCTCTCTCTCTCTCCTCTCTCTCTTTCTAGAGGAGGCGGTTCTCTCTCCCTCCCTCGTCTCTCTCTCTCTCATCTCTCTCTCTCTCTCTCTCGTGCTTATAAGATTGAGAAAGGAAAGGGGCACAGAACATAGAGGGAGGTTCCTTCCCCACCCCTCCCTCTATGTTCTTCCAGTGCTCCCCATCTCGTCATCGCCCTTCAATCTCTCTCTCTCTCCATCTTTTTCTAGAGAGGCGGTTCTCTCTCCCTCTCTCTCTCTTTTCTCTTTCTTTCTCACTAGAGATTAGAAGAGAAAGGGGCACAGAACAGAGAGAGAGAGGTCCCACCCCTCCCTCTATGTTCTTTGGTGCTCTCTCTCTCTCTCTCTCTCTCTTTCTAGAGAGGCGGTTCTCTCTCCCTCTCTCTCTCTCTCACTAGAGATTAGAAGAGAAAGGGGCACAGAACAGAGAGGGAGGTCCCACCCCTCCTCTCTGTGTTCCTTTGGTGCTCTCGGGCTCTCGCCTCTCTCTCATCGTCTCTCTCTCTCTTTCTAGAGAGGCGTTCTCTCTCCCTCTCTCTATCTCTCTAACTAGAGATTAGAAGATGAAACGGGGCACAGAACAGAGAGGGAGGTCCCACCCCCTCCCTCCATGTTCTTTGGTGCTCTCTCTCTCTTTCTAGAGAGGCGGTTCTCTCTCCCTCTCTCTCTCTCTCACTCAGTATTAGATTAGAAGAGAAAGGGGCAGAACAGAGAGGGAGATCCCACCCCTCCCTCTAGTTGTTCTTTGGTGCTCTCTCTCTCTCTCTCTCTCTCTCTCCTTTCTAGAGAGGCGGTTCTTCTCTCCCTCTTCTCTCTCTCTCTCTCACTAGAGATTAGAAGAGAAAGGGGCCACAGAACATAGAGGGAGGTCCCACCCCGTCCATCTAGGTTCTTCGGTGCTCTCTCTCTCTCGTCTCTCTCTCATCTCTCTCTCTCTCTCTCTTTTTCTAGAGAGGCGGTTCTCTCTCCATCTCTCTCTGTAAGCTCCAACTGCGGAAAAAAATGGCGAGATTTAGCTTGCTTGGCAGATTCGCAATACGATGAGGTAAGCAGGAAGGGAACTGGCAATTTCTGATCTATGAAATCAGCAACAGTCCTAACCAAAAGATAACAAAATCATTCATAGATATATTAGAAGGATACAATCCTTCAAACTGGAACAATCAAATGAAAACATCTTGAAAATAATTGAAGAAGTTCCAAATAAAATCCAAGTGGTCAAGAGACTCATAAAGAAAATATACATAAACCAACATATTCCGACAAAGAAAATGAATAAAAGTGAACCTTGTGAATATCCTAATTGATGCAATAGGAAAAAGAATGCCAAAAGCATGTAAACTGTGTAAGGTGTGGTATAGCATAGTTAATCCACAAAACTTAATCGAAAATGTGCTGCATGCAACATTCCGACCCATCCACAGTGTGCTGAGGTAATGCAAGATATGAGAAAAGACACAAGAATTTTTTTGCTCAACATGTCTACCATGGATAGACAATGTTATTAAATCAAGATTGAATGTACAAATAGTTGAGGATGAAGAAGAAAGAAGAAGGAGGAGAAGAAGAACCTTACCTTACAGACCTTACATCTTGTTCGGGTTTGCCCCAGGTCCCTCAGTGTGAGGCAACCTCTAATGTCTACCAGAGAGTTGCTAGTACATCTTCCGGTATATTTTGCATCTTCCAATCTTGGATGGTCTGGGATGCAGTTTAGATATTTGTCGAGCTTATTCTTAAACACATCTACGCTCACTCCTGATATATTCCTCAGATGAGCTGGCAACGCATTGAATAGACGCTGCATTATCGATGCTGTGCGTAGTGGATTAATGTCCTGTGTGCTTTCCTTATTTTTCCTGGTATAGTTTTGGGCACTATTAATCTACCTCTGCTTGCTCTTTCTGATATTTTTAGTTCCATGATATTTTCTGCTATTCCTTCTATCTGTTTCCATGCCTGAATTATCATGTAGCGTTCTCTTACTCCTTTCTAGACTATATAATTTTAAGAATTGTAGTCTTTCCCAGTAGTCTAGGTCCTTAACTTCTTCTATTCTAGCTGTAAATGGACCTTTGTACACTCTCTATTTGTGCAATATCCTTTTGATAGTGTGGGTACCATATCATATTGCAATATTCAAGTGGACTACGAACATATGTTTTATAAAGCATAATCATGTGTTCAGCTTTTCTTGTTTTTGAAGTGCCGTAACAACATTCCCATTTTTGCTTTACATTTTGCCAACAGAGTTGCTATTTGATCATTGCATAACATGTTCCTATTCATCATCACACCAAGGTCTTTAACTGCTTCCTTATTTGTGATGGTCTCATTATTAGGTCCCTTATATGCATATAGAAGAAGAGGAAAACGTAAGAGAAGTAAACAAAACTGAAATGACAGAAAAAGATAAGGAAAACAAAGAACAAGATAAAAGTATGGATGCAGAGATACTCATTGATACTACATATGAGGTCTATAAAGCAGCATACCTACTAAGAATAAATTATTTACGATATGACAGCACAAAAGAAAATGCCGAAGAGGCTCTAACCCAGATCTACACAATGACGGGAAAGAGGAAAAAATATACAAAAAACGACAAAGTCTGCAACCTTTTGAAAAGAGGGAATTGCAGATATGGAGAATGTCTACAACATCCTAAGTATGTCACAACTATGAAATATATGGTAAATGTGCATACTTAGATGGATATGATGATTGTTGCAGAGATCTACATCCAAAAATATGCAAAAACCTAAAAGAAGGAAAAGGATGTAAGTTCGACAAAAAATGTAAATATATGCACCCTGTAGCCATGAAAAATAATCAAATAAATAACCAATCAAGCAATAAAATAATCCAAAATAAGAAAGAAACAAATAAAGAGAGGAATGAAGAATATCAGTAAAGAAAAAAGCAAGCCATCAACGAGATATGCAGAGGTGCCAGCAAAAAATTTCAATGCATCAGCTCCAAGATTCTACTCAAGAGATAATAACTGTTTTTATTATGCAAGGGGATATTGCAGATATGGAGAAAATTGCAGATTCAGACACAAAATGAATAAATTATGATGAAGGAAGAACAAATATTATGGTAAAAGCTGGATTTTTTAATGTCAGAATTTCTGGAAATGAAAAAAAGAACAACATACCAGAACAGAAAGAGACATGGGAAAATCCTTATTATTACCAATATTAAATGAAGGAGAAAACACGCAAACCATCATAGTGATGAATGCGCAGGGTTTAGTTACGAGTAACTCAAAAAGAAAAATAGAGTACTTAGAAGAACTAACCCAATTCGAAAAGAAAATATATATAATGAATATAATGAAACCTGGTATTCCCAAGAGACTGGGAATGATGATCAAATAAAAGGGTTTCAAACTTATAGATCAGATAGAAAAATAGGAATCAAGGGGGAACCGCAATATATGGGAAAGACAAAAAACAAGGAAAATATATGAGAAATATAGTAACTCAGAATGTGAACTAATAGCGGTAGAATTTGAATCTGAAAAATTAATGAACATAGTAATATAGACCTCCTAATACTAAAGAGTTTGACTTAATAATAGAAAAATTGGATGATATAGAAATCACAAGGACTGGACTCTTCTCCTATCTGGAGACTTCAACTTTCCTTTCGTAGACTGGAAAGACCGAATAGGAGATTGTGGATGTACTTATACATATAAAAAAGAGAGTAATAGTAGTGCAGAAGATAAGAGGCAATTCGAAAAGCTATTAGATATGCTACTAGAATACAACATTCAACAAATAAATCACCTGCCAACAAGAAAGGAAAATACTTTAGACCTAGTATTTGTGAACGAGATGAATTATGTAAAGAAATAATAGTTTATAATGCGAGTATTTCAGACCATAATGTCAATAGAATTAACAGTCCTTTCCAAAGCAAGGTGAAAACAGAGATAATGCAAGAAATGAAAAAGTGGGAAGGAATATGGAAAATACAACTTCTCTACAGTAAAAATAAAATGGAAAATGGTCATAAATAAATGAAGAATTAAACAAACGATTGGGATAATACTTTCGTAAGTGATGACATAAAGGTAAATACGGAGATATTATATAAAATATTAGAGAAAATAGTTGGATAAATATATACCGAAGAAGAAAGTAAACATCAGTCATGCATACCAAGAGACAGAAGGATCTTGTTCAGAAAATCAGAAAGTGGAAAAAAGGTCTAGCAAAAAAAAAAAAATGCATGGAAAGTTATAGAACTAAAAAGTAAGATAGAAAATGCAGAACAAAAGATTATACAATCAAAAGAAAATGAAAACGGGACTTGGAAGAAAAAACCCTATTAAATATCAAGCAAAATCCCAAACTATTATACTCATATGCAAAGAAGATGAATAAAAGAAGAATAGAAATAGGCCCTCTAAGAATTGAAGGGAGATTAACGAATGAAAAAAAGGAAATTTGCAACATACTGGCAGAACGATATAAGAGAATTCACCCCTAGAATAGATAATGAGATAATGATATAGAAGTAAGGGCCGAAAATAGTGAATATTTAGCTGACATAGATATTAATGAAGCTGATATTGTGCAGGCTATTAATGAAATTAAAAATGGAGCTGCTGCAGGGCCCCTGTATGGAATTCCTGCTATTTTTGTTAAAGAAAGTAGTTCATTCTATCGCAAAGCCACTTGCAATATTATTAAGACAAAGTGTAGATACAGGCAAGATTTTAGATGAGCACAAATTAGCATATATTACCCCTACTTTCAAAAGTGGATCAAGACTAGGAGGCAAGTAATTATAGGTCCTGTGAGTCTAACATCACATATTATGAAAGTGTATGAAAGGGTGTAATGAAGAAAAATATTATGAAACATTTAATAAAAAATAATTTGTTTAATATAGGACAACATGGTTTCGTACCCGGGAAAAAGTACACAAACCCAACTGTTAGTCCACCGTGAGAACATATTCAAAAATATGAAAAGCGGAAATGAAACGATGTTGGTTTATTTAGACTTTGCAAAGCTTTTTGATAAAGTAGACCATAATATATTAGCGAAGAAAATTAGAAAACACAATATCGTGGATAAAGTAGGAAGATGGTTAAAAGAATTTTTTACACACAGAAAACAGATAGTTATTGCAAACGACGAGAAATCGGATGAAGCCAAGGTAATATCCGGTGTGCCGCAAGGTACGGTGTTAGCTGCAATACTGTTTGTTATTATGATTGAAGACATAGACAATAATGTTAAGGATTCGGTAGTGAGTAGTTTCGCAGATGACACAAGAATAAGTAGAGAAATTACTTGTGATGAAGATAGGAACGCTCTACAAAGAGACCTTAACAAAGTATATGATTGGGCAGAGGTAAATAGGATGGTATTTAACTCTGATAAATTTGAATCAATAAAAATTATGGAGACAGAGAAAGAAAGCTATATGCATATAAGACCTAATAATGAACAATCACAAATAAGGAAGCAGTTAAAGACCTTGGTGTGATGAATGAAATAAGGAACGTTATGCAATGATCAAATAGCATTCTGTTTGGCAAAATGTAAAGCAAAAATGGAATTGTTGTTACGGCACTTCAAAACAAGAAAGCTGAACACATGATTATGCTTTATAAAACATATGTTCGTAGTCCACTTGAATATTGCAATATGATATGGTACCCACACTATCAAAAGGATATTGCACAAATAGAGAGTGTACAAAGGTCCTTTACAGCTAGAATAGAAGAAGTTAAAGACCTTGACTACTGGGAAAGATACAATTCTTAAAATTATATAGTCTAGAAAGGAGAAGAGAACGCTACATGATAATTCAGGCATGGAAACAGATAGAAGGAATAGCAGAAAATATCATGGAACTAAAAATATCAGAAAGAGCAAGCAGAGGTAGATTAATAGTGCCCAAAACTATACCAGGTAAAAATAAGGAAAGCACACAGGACATTAATCCACTACGCACCCAGCATCGATAACTGCAGCGTCTATTCAATGCGTTGCCAGCTCATCTGAGGAATATATCAGGAGTGAGCGTAGATGTGTTTAAGAATAAGCTCGACAATATCTAAACTGCATCCCAGACCATCCAAGATTGGAAGATGCAAAATATACCGGAAGATGTACTAGCAACTCTCTGGTAGACATTAGAGGTGCCTCACACTGAGGGACCTGGGGCAACCCGAACAAGATGTAAGGTCTGTAAGGTCTGTAAGGTCTCTCACTAGAGATTAGAAGAGAAAGGGGCACAGAACAGAGAGGGAGGTCCCACCCCTCCCTCTATGTTCTTCGGTGCTCTCTCTCTCTCTCTCTCTCTCTCTCTCTCTCTCTCTCTCTCTCTTTTTTCTAGAGAGGCGGTTCTCTCTCCCTCTCTCTCTCTCTCTCTCTCTCTCTCTCTCATCTCCACTATTAGATTAGAAGAAAAAAGGGCACAGAACAGAGAGGGAGGTCCTACCCCTCCCTCTATGTTCTTCTGTGCTCTCTCTCTAGCTCGGTCTCTCTTTTTCTAAGATAGGTCTCGGTTCTCTCTCCTCTCTCTCTCTTTCTCACTAGAGATTAGAAGAGAAAGGGGCACAGAACAGAGAGGGAGGTCCCACCCCTCCCTCTATGTTCTTCGTTGCTCTCTCTCTCTCTCTCTCTTTTTTCTAGAGAGCCGGTTCTCTCTCCCTCTCTCTCTCTCTCTCTCTCACTAGAGATTAGAAGAGAAAGGGGCACAGAACATAGAGGGAGGTCCCACCCCTCCCTCTATGTTCTTCGGTGCTCTTCTCTCTCTCTCTCTCTCTTTCTTTTTCTAGAGAGGCGGTCTCTCTCCCTCTCTCTCTCTCTCTCTCCACTAAAGATTAGAAGAAAGGGGCACAGAACAGAGGGAGGGAGGTCCCACCCCTCCCTCTATGTTCTTCGGTGCTCTCTCTCTCTCTCTCTCGTTTTTCTTTTTAGAGAGACGGTTCTCCCTCTCTCTTCTCCTCTCTCTCTCACTAGAGATTAGAAGAGAAAAAAGGGACACAGAACAGCGAGGGAGGTCCCACCCCTCCCTCTATGTTCTTTGGTGCCTCTCTCTCTCTCTCTCTCTCTCTCTCTCTCTCTCTCTCTCTCTCTCTCTCTAGAGAGGCGGTTCTCTCTCCCTCTCTCTCTCTCTCTCTCTCCTCTCTCTCTCTCTCTCTCTCTCTCTCTCTCTCTACTAGAGATTAGAAGAGAAAGGGGCACAGAACATAGAGGGAGGTCCCACCCCTCCCTCTCGCGTAGTAGTCATCTTGCTTGGTGAGACGTTCCTGCGCGAAGTCAGATTAATCAACAGATATCACAAGTTTAACATAAGTCTAGAATTTGAGAAATATCTAGAAGTGTTCGTGAACTATCGGTGATAAGATTAGTGTGAAAATAGTAGGATAAAGCGTCTTCTAAGTTAGTTTATCAAGTGAAATACTGTAAATCAGAACAAGATGGCAGTAAGTTCCAACTGCGGAAAAAAAATGGCGAGATTTAGCTTGCTTGTCAGATTCGCAATACGATGAGGTAGCAGGAAGGGAACTGGCATTTCTGATCTATAAAATCAATCAGCAACAGTCCTAACCAAAAAGATACAAAAGCATTCATAGAAATATTAGGATACAATCCTTCAAAACTGTAACAAATCAACTGAAAACATCTTGAAAATAATGAAGAAGTTCAAATAAAATCCAAGTGGTCAAGAGACTCATAAAGAAAATATACATAAACCAAACATATTCCGACAAAGAAAATGAATAAAGTGAACCTTGTGAATATCCTAATTGATGCATTAGGAAAAAGAATGCCAAAAGCATGTAAACTGTGTAAGGTGTGGTATAGCATAGTTTAATCCACAAAAACCTATTCAGAAAATGTGCTGCATGCAACATTCCGACCCATCCACAGTGTGCTGAGGTAATGCAAGATATGAGAAAAGACACAAGAATTTTTTGCTCAACATGTCTACCATGGATAGACAATGTTATTAAATCAAGATTGAATGTACAAATAGTTGAGGATGAAGAAGAAGAAGAAGAAGAGAAGAAGAAGAGGAAAACGTAAGAGAAGTAAACAAAACTGAAATGACAGAAAAAGATAAGGAAAACAAACAACAAGATAAAAGTATGGATGCAGAGATACTCATTGATACTACATATGAGGCTATAAAGCAGCATACCTACGAAGAAATAAATTACGATATGACAACACAAAAGAAAATGCCGAAGAGGCTCTACCCAGATCTACACAATGACGGGAAAGAGGAAAAAATATATACAAAAAGACAAAGTCTGCAACCTTTTGAAAAGAGGGAATTGCAGATTTGGAGAAAAATGTTACTACAAACATCCTAAGGTATGTCACAACTATGAAATATATGGTAAATAATGTGCATACCTAGATGGATATGAGGATGATTGCAGAGATCTACATCCAAAAATATGCAAAAACCTAAAAGAAGGAAAAGGATGTAAGTTCGACAAAAAATGTAAATATATGCACCCTGTAGCCATGAAAAATAATCAAATAAATAACCAATCAAGTAATAAATCCAAAATAAGAAAGCAACAATAAAGAGAGGAATGAAGAATATCAGGTAAAAGAAAAAAGCAAGCCATCAACGAGATATGCAGAGGTGTCAGCAAAAATTTCAATGCATCAGCTCCAAGATTCTACCAGAGATAATAACTTTTTATTATGCAAGAGGAATATTGCCATATGGAGAAAATTGCAGATTCAGACACAAATGAATAATTATGATGAAGAACAAATATTATGGAAAGCTGGATTTTTTAATGTCAGAATTTCTGGAAATGAAAAAAAGAACAACATACCAGAACAGGAAAGAGACATGGGAAAATCCTTATTATTACCAATATTAAATGAAGGAGAAACACGCAAACCATCATAGTGATGAATGCGCAGGGTTTAGTTACGAGTAACTCAAAAGAAAAATAGAGTACTAGAAGAACTAACCAAATTGAAAAGAAAGAAAAATATATAATGAATTTAAGTGAAACCTGGTATTCCCAAGAGACTGGGAATGATGATCAAATAAAAGGGTTCCAAACTTATAGATCAGATAGAAAAAATAGGAATCAAGGGGGAACCGCAATATATGGGAAAGACAAAAAACAAGGAAAATATATGAGAAAATATAGTAACTCAGAATGTGAACTAATAGCGGTAGAATTTGAATCTGAAAAATTAATGAACTAGTAATATATAGACCTCCTAATACTAAAGAGTTTGACTTAATAATAGAAAAATTGGATGATATATGTAGAAATCACAAGGACGGTGGACTATTCTCCTATCTGGAGACTTCAACTTTCTTTCGTAGACTGGAAAGAACGAATAGGAGATTGTGGATGTACTTATAACATATAAAAAACGAGAGTAATAGTAGTGCAGAAGATAAAGAGGCAATTCGAAAAAAAGCTATTAGATATGCTACTAGAATACAACATTCAACAAATAAATCACCTGCCAACAAGAAAGGAAAATACTTTAGACCTAGTATTTGTGAACGAGATGATTATGTTAAAGAAATAATATTTTATAATGCGAGTATTTCAGACCATAATGTCATAGAATTAACAGTCCCATTCCAAAGCAAGTGAAAACAGAGATAACAGCAAGAATGAAAAAAGTGGGAAGGATATGGAAAATACTACTTCTACAGTAAAAATATAAAATGGTCAGAAATAAATGAAGAATTAAACAAAGATTGGGATAACATTTTCGTAAGTGATGACATAAAGGTAAATACGGAGATATTATAGGTAAAAATATTAGAGAAAATAGTGGATAAATATATACCGAAGAAGAAAAGTAAACATCAGTCATGCATACCAAGAGACAGAAGGATCTTGTTCCAGAAAATCAGAAAGTGGAAAAAAGGTCTTGCAAAAGAAAAAAATGCATGGAAAGTTATAGAACTAAAAAGTAAGATAGAAAATAGCAGAACAAAAGATTATACAATCAAAAGAAAATGAAAAACAAGGGACTTGGAAGAAAAAACCCTATTAAATATCAAGCAAAATCCCGAACTATTCTACTCATATGCGAAGAAGATGAATAAAAGAAGAATAGAAATAGGCCCTCTAAGAATTGAAGGGAGATTAACGAATGAAAAAACGGAAATTTGCAACATATTGGCAGAACGATATAAGAGAGAATTCACCCCTAGAATAGATAATGAAGATAATGATATAGAAGTAAGGGCCGAAAATAGTGAATATTTAGCTGACATAGATATTAATGAGCTGATATTGTGCAGGCTATTAATGAAATTTAAAATGGAGCTGCTGCAGGGCCTGATGGAGTGCCTGCTATTTTGTTAAAGAAAGTAGTTCATTCTATCGCAAAGCCACTTGCAATATTATTAAGACAAAGTGTAGATACAGGCAAGATTTATGATGAGCACAAATTAGCATATATTACCCTACTTTCAAAGTGGATCAAGACTAGAGGCAAGTAATTATAGGTTTCTGTGAGTCTAACATCACATATTATGAAAGTGTATGAAAGGGTAATGAAGAAAAAATATTATGAAAACACTTTAATAAAAAATAATTTGTTTATAAAGGACAACATGGTTTCTTACCCGGAAAAAGTACACAAACCCAACTGTTAGTCCACCGTGAGAACATATTCAAAAATATGAAAAGCGGAAATGAAACAGATGTGGTTTATTTGGACTTTGCAAAAGCTTTTGACAAAGTAGACCATAATATATTAGCGAAGAAAATTAGAAAACACAATATCGTGGATAAAGTACGAAGATGGTTAAAAGAATTTTTACACAACAGAAAACAGATAGTTATTGGCAAACGACGAGAAATCGGATGAAGCCAAGGTAATATCCGGTGTGCCGCAAGGTACGGTGTTTAGCTGCAATACTGTTTGTTATTATGATTGAAGACATAGACAGTAATGTTAAGGATTCGGTAGTGAGTAGTTTTCGCAGATGACACAAGAATAAGTAGAGAAATTACTTGTGATGAAGATAGGAACGCTCTACAAAGAGACCTTAACAAAGTATATGATTGGGCAGAGGTAAATAGGATGGTATTTAACTCTGATAAATTTGAATCAATAAATTATGGAGACAGAGAAAGAAAGCTATATGCATATAGGGGACCTAACAATGAGACAATCACAAATAGGGAAGCAGTTAAAGACCTTGGTGTGATGATGAATGGAGAACATGTTATGCAATGATCAAATAGCAATTCTGTTGGCATAAATGTAAAGCAAAAAATGGGAATGTTGTTACGGCATTCTTCAAGAAAAGAAAAGCTGAACACATGATTATGCTTTATAAAACATATGTTCTGTAGT
>NC_087216.1:12342594-12352594 GCF_015104395.2 Macrobrachium nipponense | reverse complement strand
GAAAAAATAGGACAAAGAAAGACAAAATCTGCAACCTTTTGAAAAGAGGGAATTGCAGATTTGGAGAAAGATGTTACTACAAACATCCTAAGATATGTCAAAAGAACTATGAAATATATGGTAAATGTGCATACTTAGATGGATATTGGGATGATTGCAGAGATCTGCATCCAAAAAATATGTAAAAAACCTAAAAGAAGGAAAAGGATGTAGTTCGACAAAAAATGCAAATATATGCACCCTGTAGCCATGAATCATAATCAAATAAATAACCAACCAAGTAATAAAATCCAAAATAAGAAAGAAACAATAAAGAGAGAAATCAAGAATATCAGGTAAAAGAGAAAAGCAAACCACCAATGAGATATGCAGAAGGTGTCAGCAAAAAATTTCAAAGCATCAGCTCCGAAATTCTACTCAAGAGATAATAACTGTATTTACTTATGCAAGAGGATATTGCAGAAACGGAGAAAATTGGCAGATTCAGACACAAAATAATAATTATGATGAAGGAAGATCAATATTATGGAAAAGCTGGATTTTTTAATGTCAGAATTTCTGGAAATGAAAAAAAGAACAACATACCAGAACAGGAAAGAGACATGGGAAAATCCTTATTACTACCATTATTAAATGAAGGAGAAAACACGCAAACCATCATAGTGATGAATGCGCAGGGTTTAGTTACGAGTAACTCAAAAAGAAAAATAGAGTACTTAGAAGAACTAAAACCAAAATGAAAAGAAATAGATATAATGAATATAAGTGAAACCTGGTATTCCCAAGAGAACTGGGAATGATGATCAAATAAAAGGGTTCCAAACTTATAGATCAGATAGAAAAAATAGGAATCAAGGGGAACCGCAATATATGGGAAAGACAAAAAACAAGGAAAAATATATGAGAAATATAGTAACTCAGAATGTGAACTAATAGCGGTAGAATTTGAATCTGAAAAATGATGAACATAGTAATATATAGACCTCCTAATACTAAAGAGTTTGACTTAATAATTGAAAAATTGGATGATATATGTAGAAATCACAAGGACTGGACTATTCTCCTATCTGGTGACTTCAACTTTCCTTTCGTAGAATGGAAAGAAACGAATAGGAGATTGTGGTTGTACTTATACATATAAAAAAGAGAGTAATAGTTAGTGCAGAAGATAAGAGGCAATTTGAAAAGCTATTAGATATGCTACTAGAAATACAACATTCAACAAATAAATCACCTGCCAACAAGAAAGGAAAATACTTTAGACCTAGTATTTGTGAACGAGATGAATTATGTTAAAGAAATAATAGTTTATAATGCGAGTATTTCAGACCATAATGTCATAGAATTAACAGTTCATTCCAAAGCAAGTGAAAATAGAGATAAGCAAGAAATGAAAAAAGTGGGAAGGATATGGAAAAATACAACTTCTACAGTAAAAATATAAAATGGTCAGAAATTAATGAAGAATTAAACAAAGAGTTGGGATAACATTTTCGTAAGTGATTGACATAAGGGTATACGGAGATATTATAAAAAATATTGGAGAAAATAGTGGAAAAATATATACCGAAGAAGAAAAGTAAACATCATTCATGCATACCAAGAGACAGAAGGATCTTGTTCCAGAAAATCAGAAAGTGGAAAAAAGGTCTTGGCAAAAGAGAAAAATGCATGGAAAGTTATAGAACTAAAAAGTAAGATAGAAAATGCAGAACAAAAGATTATATCAATCAAAGAAAATGAAAAACGGGACTTGGAAGAAAAAACCCTATTAAATATCAAGCAAAACCCCAAACTATTATACTCATATGCGAAGTAGATGAATAAAAGAAGAATAGAAATAGGCCCTCTGAGAATTGAAGGGAGATTAACGAATGAAAAAAAGGAAATTTGCAACATACTGGCAGAACGATATAAGAGAGAATTCACCCCTAGAATAGATAATGAAGATAATGATATATAAGGAAGTAAGGGAAAGAAAATAGTGAATATTTAGCTGACATAGAAATTAATGAAGCTGATATTGTGCAGGCAATTAATGAAATTAAAAATGGAGCTGCTGCAGGGCCGGATGGAGTCCCTGCTATTTTGTTAAAGAAAGTAGTTCAATTCTATCGCAAAGCCACTTGCAATATTATTAAGACAAAGTGTAGATACAGGCAAGATTTATGATGAGCACAAATTAGCATATATCACCCCTACTTTCAAAAGTGGATCAGACTAGAGGCAGTAAAAGAATTATAGGCCTGTGAGTCTAACATCACATATTATGAAAGTGTATGAAAAGGGTAATGAGAAAAATATTATGAAACATTTAATAAAAAATAATTTGTTTAATATAGGACAACACGGTTTCGTACCCGGAAAAAGTACACAAACCCAATTGTTAGTCCACCGTGAGAACATATTCAAAAATATGAAAAGCAGGCGGAAATGAACAGTGGGTTTTATCTAGACTTTGCAAAAGCTTTTGACAAAGTAGACCATAATATATTAGCAAAGAAAATTAGAAAACACAATATCGTAGATAAAGTAGGAAGATGGTTAAAAGAATTTTTTACACAAACAAAAGAAAAACCAGATAGTTATTGCAAACGATGAGAAATCGGATGAAACCACGTAATATCCGGTGTGCCACAAGGTACGGTGCTAGCTGCAATATTGTTTGTTATTATGATTGAAGACATAGACAGTAATGTTAAGGATTCGGTAGTGAGTAGTTTCGCTGATGACACAAGAATAAGTAGAGAAATTACTTGTGATGAAGATAGGAACGCTCTACAAAGAGACCTTAACAAAGTATATGATTGGGCAGAGGTAAATATGATGGTATTTAACTCTGATAAATTTGAATCAATAAATTATGGAGACAGAGAAGGAAAGCTATATGCATATAGGGGACCTAATAATGAGACAATCACAAATAAGGAAGCAGTTAAAGACCTTGGTGTGATGATGAATAGGAACATGTTATGCAATGATCAAATAGCAATTTCTGTTGGCAAAATGTAAAGCAAAAATGGGAATGTTGTT
The DNA here is from genome assembly GCF_015104395.2 of Macrobrachium nipponense. Classification (NCBI taxonomy): domain Eukaryota; kingdom Metazoa; phylum Arthropoda; class Malacostraca; order Decapoda; family Palaemonidae; genus Macrobrachium; species Macrobrachium nipponense. The sequence continues at coordinate 12,349,561 of NC_087216.1, read as the reverse complement.
ACGGCACTTCAAAACAAGAAAAGCTGAACACATGATTATGCTTATAAAACATATGTTCGTAGTCCATTGAATATTGCAATATGATATGGTACCCACATATAAAAAGGATATTGCATCAAATAGAGAGTACAAAGGTCCTTTACAGCTAGAATAGAAGAAGTTAAGGACCTAGACTACTGGGAAAGACTACAATCCTTAAAATTATTATAGTCAGAAAGGAAGAAGAGAACGCTACATGATAATTCAGGCATGGAAACAGATAGAAGGATAACAGAAAATATCATGGAACTAAAAATATCAGAAAGAGCAAGCAGAGGTAGATTAATAGTGCCCAAACTATTCCAGGAAAAATAAGGAAAGCACAGGAGGCATTAATCCTACTACGCAACCAGCATCGATAATGCAGCGTCTATTCAATGCGTTGCCAGCTCATCTTAGAGGAATATATCAGGAGTGAGCGTAGATGTGTTTAAGAATAAGCTCGACAAATATCTAAACTGCATCCCAGACCATCCAAGAATTGGAAGATGCAAAATATACCGGAAGATGTACTAGCAACTCTGTGGTAGACATTAGAGGCGCCTCACACTGAGGGACCTGGGGCAACCCGAACAAGATGTAAGGTCTGTAAGGTAAGGGAATGGTTCCTTCCGTTGCTCCCCTCCCTCTCTTCTCTCTCTCTTCTCCTCTTCCTCTCTCCTCTCTCTCCTCTCTCTCTCTTCTCTCTCTTTCTAGAAAGGGGGCTTCTCTCCCTCTCCTCTCTTCTCTCTCTCTTCACTAGGAGATTAGAAGAAGGAAAGGGGGGCCAGAACCGGAGGAGGGAAGGGTCCCACCCCTTCCCTCTATGTTCTTTGGTGCTCTCTCTCTCTCTCTAGGTGGTTCTCTCTCCTCTCTTCTCTCTCCCTCTCTCTCTCTTCCACTAGAGATTAGAAGAGAAAGGGGCACAGAACAGAGAGGGTCCACACTCCCTCTTATGTTCTTTGGTGCCTCTCTTCCCTCTCCTCCTCTCCTTCTCTCTCTCTCTCTCCTCCTCTCCTCTTATCTCCTCTAGAGAGGCGGTCTCTCTCCCCTCTCTCTCTCTCTCTTCCTAGAGATTGGAAGAGAAAGGGGACACAGAAACAGAGAGGGGAGGTCCCACCCCTCCCTCTATTGTCTTTGGTGCTCTCTCTCTCTCTCTCTCTCTCTTTCTAGGAAAATGCGGTTCTCTCTCTCTCTTCTCCATCTCTATCTCTCTCTCTCTCTCTCTCTCTCTCACTAGAGATTGGAAGGGGGAGAAAAGGGGCAGAACAGAGAGGGAGGTCCCACCCCATCCCTCTATGTTCTTGGTGCTCTCTCTCTCTTTTCTAGAGAGGCGGTTCTCTCTCTCTCTCCCCCTCTCTCTCACTAGAGATTTTAAGAGAAAGGGGCACAGAACAGAGAGGGAGATCCCACCCCTCCCTCTATGTTCTTTGGTGCTCTCTCTCTATCTCTCTCATCTCTCCCTCCCTCCTCTCTCACTAGTGATTTTAAGAGAAAGGGGCACAGAACAGAGAGGGAGGTCCCACCCCTCCCTCCATGTTCTTTGGTGCTCTCTCTCTCTCTCTTTCTAGAGAGGCGGTTCTCTCTCTCTCTCTCTCTCTCTCCCTCTCTCTCTCACTAGAGATTAGAAGAGAAAGGGGCACAGAACATAGAGGGAGGTCCCACCCCTCCCTCTATGTTCTTTGGTGCTCTCTCTCTCTCTCTCTTTCTTAGAAGAGCGGTTCCCTCTCTCCCTCTCTCTCTCTCTCTCTCTCTCTCTCTCACTAGAGATTGGAAGAGAAAGGGGCACAGAACAGAGAGGGAGGTCCCACCCCTCCCTCTATGTTCTTTGGTGCTCTCTCTCTCTCTCTTTCTAGAGAGGCGGTTCTCTCTCCCTCTCTCTCACTAGAGATTGGAAGAGAAAGGGGCACAGAACAGAGAGGGAGGTCCCACCCCTCCCTCTATGTTCTTTGGTGCTCTCTCTCTAGAGAGGCGGTTCTCTCTCTCTCTCTCTCTCTTTCTTCTTCTTCTTCTTCTTCTCTTTGCACATTAAGTCATGATTTAATAACATTGTCCATCCATGAGAGACATGTTGAGCAAAATACTCTGGTATCCTTACTCGTATTTTGCATGACTTCAGCACATTGGGGATGCTTGGGAAATTTGCATGCTGAGCATTTTCTGATCGGGTTTTGTGGATTGACTATGCTATACCACACCTTACACAGATTGCATGCTTTAGGCATTCTATTTCCGATTGCATCAATTAGTATATTCACAATGTTCATCTTATTCATTTTTTTTGTCGGAATATGTTGATTGATGTAAATTTTCTTTATAAGAGTCTTGACCTGAATTGTATTTGGAACTCCTTCAATTATTTTCATGATGTTTTCTGCTGATTTATTCCAGTTTGAAGGATCATATCCTTCCAATATGTCTATGAATACCTTTGTATCTTTTTGATTAGGGTTGCTATTGATCTCATAGATGAGAAATGCCATCTCCCTTCCTGGTAACTCATCATATTGCATATCTGCAAGACAAGCAAGATTTTGCATTCTCCTCCTACAGTTGGAGCTTACTGCCATCTTGATCTAATTAACAATACTTCACTCGATAAACTAACTTAGTAAACGCTTTATCCTACTATTTTCACACTAATTTTATCACCGACAATTCACGAACACTTCTAGATATAATTCGTTTTCTAGTCGTATGTTAAACGCGTGATATCGGTTGATTAATCAGACTGTGCATAGGTACGTCTCACCACGCAAATTGGCACTACTAGAGAAGAGAGAGAGAGAGAGAGAGAGAGAGAGAGAGAGAGAGAGAGAGAGAGAGAGAGCGGGGTTGGGGCGAATAAGTTGGGAATAAATGATAGAAAAAAGATAATGTAATAAAAAGTGAGAAAATTATTCACTTGATTTCCGGGAAATACTGTTTCAAGACGAGAGAGAGACAGAAAAAAACGTTTTAGTGAGGGTATGAAGTATCGAATAGTTATCTGCTAAAACCACACCTGTCTTCGTGTTGGCAAGGAAATCATTTGCTAAGAGAAAATGAATAACAGTCGTCAGCTTGATATACAAACCCCTTTTTCTTGAAAGGTGGCGCCTCTGTGGCCCATATGGTATAATAGGTAATTGGCAGGTGATTAGATCTGCGAGATGGACACCCTAGAAAGTAAAATTTGCCAATCATTTAAGGCCCTCTTTCAGTGACACCTTCATTACAGCTTTCTGGGAAGGTGTATTGATCAATGAGGTTACCATGTAGACCCAGGGAACGTGTTCTACCACCTCATGGGTTTAGCATGAATGTTATGACAAAGTTAATGTCAAGGAATCATGCTCGCAATTGTACGTTTTCTTCCAGGAATTTAGTTACGAAAGTCTGCATTAATGTCTTCCATTTTCTAATTAATCGCGTATATATACCTTGATCTTCCTTTGCAGATCTTAAAATGGTGGATGTTAAGCTGGATTATATATTTTTACGTCTCGTCTTAGGAAACTGATCGAGGAAGGGTAAAATCCTTGCGTTTGATTGTGCCAATGGCCTCCGTAGCGAGGTTTTGGGGAGGGGGGAGGTAGTGTCGTCAGTGCTCCTCATGCAGTGCACTGTAGGCATTACTTGAGGTTCTTTGCAGCTTCCCTACGGCCCCTAGCTGCAACCCCCTGGCCAGGGGTCTCAATTTTATATTCCCTTCCATTATCTTTCGCCATCGAAAGCCCATGCCTTAATTTCGTTAGGAGCATAACTGTCTTTTTTGAGGTATCCTATTGGCAAGAACCGGTGGGGGACGCGAGACAAATGGAGATTTTTTTTTTTTCTTTTTTAATCTCGGGTATCGTATGACATGATGGTAGGGAGATGATGATAAACAAACGTTTATTTATTTATTTATTTATTTATTTATTTATTTTAACACTAATTAAAAACATCAATACTTCCTTGCAATATTGTTCTCAGCTGGAGTCATTGGAGTATAATGATACTCAAGGTATTTGTTACGTAATTGTAATGAAGTTATCATTGTATATCTCAAGTTAGAGAGATAGAGAGAGAGAGAGAGAGAGAGAGAGAGAGAGAGAGCCGTCAGTATTCGTAATTGAAAGCACTATAGAGAATTGAAGCAGCGCGAAACAGACGGACTACTCCAGGCAGACGCTGTGAGGATGGAGTAGAATTGAATGTGTGTGGGGGGGAAGGGGGGTTGCTGAGTTCGGTGGTGGGGAGGGGCCGGGTTGGAGTCATGGTGTGGGCGTCCCCTGTGGGATGAGGATGGGGGATAGCTGGGTAAAGGGCGGGGAGGTGGTTTCACACAGCGAGCATTAAAGGGATTAACCGCTCTCTGTTGTTCTGATTTGATTTTGTATCGCGATCCATTTAACCGGACTGCTGCATAACTCCTACTGGGGACTATTCTCTCTCTCTCTCTCTCTCTCTCTCTCTCTCTCTCTCTCTCTCTTCTCCACCATGTTTTTAGTTTAATGTAACTATTTTTGTATGAACTACTATGAGATTCAGGGTCTCTGTAACACGGTTTTTTCGCAATAACTTTTTATCTATGCATTTCATATATAACGCTTAATCAGAATACACATTATATCTACACATAAATTTTGACTGTATTCTGCATTACGTAGGTTGAATAAATTTGGTACTTATAATGTAAAAGTGACTTTTTTTGAAGACGGGCCAACTTACTCAGAAAAGGTTTCGAACGCACTCGTTACGTAACTTATGACAGCATTTCTTCCCTCTTTCTCGATGAATGATTGGCTATACGTAACGAAGGCTAGACCTCTGGCAACAATGACATAAAAATTTAAATACAATCAAAGCAGTACACCTTTATGAACTCTGAAACCTCTTCACTGATAATTGTCATAATGAGCAAACCAACAAAATATGTTAATAAATACAAAAACACTTCGATTATTAGTCTAACTCCCAAAATAAGTATCCTGAGAAATTACAGTCTACTTTATAGGACACAGTCAGATTGACAAGATGTAGGGAATAGTTGGTAATTTTCAAAAACATAGTAGACAAGCTTGATTTGATGACTGCTATATCCAGTGTCAAGCAATTTTTATTAAATGGCTATCTACCTATTTACTGAAAAAAGCCGGTACCGTATTTTGGCTTTAAACTTTCACCAATAATTTTCGTCAGAATGATGACTTCACGAGGCTTCGCCCACTTTGGCCTCGTTATAATTCAGGATAACACTGAAGGCTATCATGGCCATTGTTGGATTAGAAAATTTAACTTCTGGCTATAAAAACTAATTTCTCGAGTGGTAGTAAGAAGTGCTAAATGATCCTCAAGGATCCCAGCAGTTGGATTAAACGTTTAATTAATTCATGTATATTACTGCTATTACTACTGTTGCTGCACTACTGCTACAGAAGTAATACTACGCTAGCACAGATACCCCACCCACTTCTATGTATCGTTCCGCCATTCATAAAGTCTTTATATCCATAATGGTCGTACGGCCTAAAGAAGGAAAAAAATTATATCGGATGATCCGTTGGTCTGCTGGAGATTTTAGCACATATAAGCCTGTATTTACTTTGGATAAAAATCTTATTTTGACAAAAAAATAGTTATATAAAGACTGGTGGCATAGTGAAGAGTTGATGCAAATGTTCAAAATCCTGAATGACATTACAAGTATTATAATCACGTTACGCTAAATAAAAATCAGACCATAAACATTGGATTTAAACTAGAAACTGAATAATTACCTATTCAGGCTATAGGAAGTATGGCCATGGGCTTTCTCTTGACTGCATAAAGTTGCAAGTCGTAAGACAAATGCAGTTTTGCAACCACGGAGACAATTCCTAATCCTGTTAGCCATTCTTGACTGCTATGGGTTTCAGAGCTGATGGAACAAGGTGAATGATTTTCTGTCTGGTGGATGGGCTGGGCAACATTTCGTAAAACGGTGTTTACCTTGCTTACGTAATGAATGTTTTTCGACTCTTGGCTCGTAAACATTGGCCATGGCGTCGGCTAAATAATTTTTTCTCTATATAAATTAAAACTATTGGGTTTAGGTTATTGATAATGCTGACAAAATTTGCGTGTGGTTGTAAAATATACATATGTCAACTTTCAGCTACATCCGATGCTTTGATAAGGAGCAAAGTCCAAAAAACCGTGTTACAGAGGCCCTGAATCTCATAGTAACTCTCTCTCTCTCTCTCTCTCTCTCTCTCTCTCTCTCTCTCTCTCTCTCTCTCTCTCTCTCTCGTCCTCCATGTTTCTAGTTCATTTCCTTTTGATGATTTTATAGAAAAAGATTATTTAGGTACATTTTTTCAGCAACTTTTTGTATTTAGCTAACTCTCTCTCTCTCTCTCTCTCTCTCTCTCTCTCTCTCTCTCTCTCTCTCTCGTCCTCCATGTGTCTGTTTCATTTCCATTTTATGATTTGTATGTGAACTAAATATGTACGTATATTTCTCTCTCTCTCTCTCTCTCTCTCTCTCTCTCTCTCTCTCTCTCTCTCTCACACACACACACACACACAAAAGGGAGTTTTCCCTCACCTTTTTATTTGGCTGGCAATTGAAAGGGAGTTTGCTGACCCCTCTCTTATTTTTTTTTTTTTTTTTCGCTTTTAGAAAAATTGGCGAGTGTATCATTGGGTTAGGGCAGACAGTTATATGCCTCCCTTTTAAGGTGTGGATTTAATATTTGCCACTTGAATACTGGTAGTCTCTCTCTCTTCTTGGAGAGAGAGAGAGAGAGAGAGAGGAGTTAGGTTTAGTACAAATAAAGATACAACAGCCAGTACAGGTAAAACTGTCAGAAATGATAACATGCAAGCCCGAATCGGCAAGAGAGAGAGAGAGAGAGAGAGAGAGAGAGAGAGAGAGAGAGAGAGAGAGAGAGAGAGTGAGAGAGAGAGACAGACTTATGTATTTCATTATTACTTGGTTTTA
>NC_087216.1:12307594-12340094 GCF_015104395.2 Macrobrachium nipponense | reverse complement strand
AATTCCCCTTCGTTAAGCATATATGAAAATATATTAATTCCGAGGTAGAGCGAATTAGGTATTAAAGGACATTGTAGCTCGATATATGTATATGAATCACGGTAATGTGATATGACTTATATATATATATATATATATATATATAATATATATATATATAATATATATATACACACACATATATATACACACAAATACTTAGTGTGTACATATATATATATATATATATATATATATATATATATATATATATATATATATATAAAAGATTGCATTTGTGTGAATAAAATAGAGAGAGGCTGAGAATGTATATATATATATATATATATATATATATATATATATATATATATATATATATATAAAATTTCATTTGTGTGACCAGACAGAGAGGGGAGGAGGCAGACGCGGTGTATAAAATTAATATTGTTCTGAGGTTGTTGTGGTCAGCTGTGCACACTTTTCTAACTCCCTTTCCAGACGCATTGATTTAGTCTTTCGGGATCTTTCGGAAGGCAGTTGTCTACAGGCGTGCAAGACGTTTCATTCTCTGGACCCATTCGTTCTCCAGCTCCCTGTGACCTCCCATTTGCTATACTTAACTCTTGTAAAGTCCTCCTCTTTTTAACTAAAGCCGGATTATGAGTTTATTGTAATATATATATATATATATATATATATATATATATATATATACATATATTTATATATATATATATATATATATATATATATATATATATATATACATACATACAACGTTTACCTTTGGAGGGGTGGTTCTGGAATGTCCTTGTCTTTTTGTTTCACAGATATTTTATCTTGTATTGTCCCTAGCCCCATTACACACACTCGAACACATATGTACACACATGTATAAATCTTTTCATGTCAGTCTCAGTTGGAATAAATATACGTAGTATAATATTTTGTTTTCTATTAGTCCTTACTACAAATGAATGCCCATAAGTTGAAATGTTCTAATTCATTCCTTGTTCCCTGAGGGTTTTAAATATTTTTGTCTTCATATCAGGATATTAAATGGAGAGTTTTATTTTTTATGTTTTTTATTAGTAATCCATACTATATTCTGTATCTAGTGTAGTAGATTCTAGCTGTGTTTCGTTCTTGTTTTATTGAGTGTAATAAATTCTAGCAGTGTTTCTTTTTTTGTTGGTAATGCAAATAATTACGGCTTATTTCGTATAAAAGGATTTGTCGCTTCATTTTCAAAGTCTCTCTCTCTCTCTCTCTCTCTCTCTCTCTCTCTCTCTCTCTCTCTCTCTCTCTCTCTCTCTCCTCTCCTTGCAGGAGAATAAACTTGTTCCTTGTCGACTTTCCTTCATATACTGTTAGCAGGGGTATTTTAGTTCTTAATCCCTTAGTACGTAAATGATTTGAATTTCATTGAAGATTTAGTATCGAGCAAAGCCCCTGAAATAACTTTTGGCTTCTGACGTTTCATGATTGTAAATCCCTTTAATCTTCAATCCTTTGTTTCCTCGGTTTTATTTATTTATTTTTCTTTATTCCCTCTGTCTTGCATGAATTCGTTTTGTTTAATTTTAATGTGTATACGTTTTTAATGTACATGTTGTTGTGCTTTTAGGGAGGAAAGGGATTTACGTTATGAGCAGTAAGATTTTATATGTTTTTGTATTAGAAATATTCACTGAGATGTTGTGTATACAAATATTGTAAATGTCTTTTTCATGAAGTTGTCTGTATTTGTGGTTGTTGTTATTACTGTAGCAAATTTCTGCCTTTAATTAGGTGTTGTCGAAGATAGAGTAGCAACGAATGTATTAACTTGGAATGATGTCTATGAACTTACAAATTTTATTTGACTATATATATATATTATATATATATATATATATATATATATATAGATATGTATGTAGTATGTAAGTGTGTGTGTGTGTATGTATGTATGTATGTATATATATACATGTATATACACAAATTTTTTCTTATAAAGAAGAGAGAGATGAGAGAGATAAATGGAAAGAGTGCATAGATACTAGTGGACGTGTGTATATATATGTATGTGCGTGTATACATGGTTGGCATATGCGTACTCTCCTATTTTAAGAACACTCACGTACACGAAGTCTTTGTAGGTCGCATCGTCCATAATGAAACAATGGAACGGGAAGAAAATAATGCGCATAGAACCTTCCCAAACAAAGTAGATCTATTTCAGCGAATGGCTATTTAGTTCCCTGAGAATTTCCCCCCCTTTTCTTTTTCTTTTTTCTTTTTATCTATACAGAAAAGGGAACATGGCGCAGTATGCCGGAGCCTTTTGACATTCTGAGAGCATACCACCACTGGAAGAATGGTTCTCTCTCTCTCTCTCTCTCTCTCTCTCTCTCTCTCTCTCTCTCTCTCTGCCCTCCTCCTCCTCCTTCTCTCCCTCGCTTCCCCCCCTTTTCCAGCTGCTGCGTATGTTGTTGCATCTTGCTTTCTGTTGTTCTGCTTGACGAATGAGTCGCAATGCGTCACAACCGCGCGGTGTTACGTCATAGATTTTGCGTATTTTTCCGTGTCTACTAGTGTGCTTGCAGGCTCGCTCTTTATGGGTCTGTTGTCTAGCAGAGTCTCTCTCTCTCTTGTCTCTCATCTCTTCTCTTCTCCTTCTACCCTCTCTTCTGTCTCCTCTCCTCTCCTTATCCTCCCTCTCTCTTCTCCCTTCCTCCCCTCTTCTCCTCCCTCTCCCTTCTTCTCTCTCTTCCTCGTCTCTCTCTCTCTCTCGTCTCTCTCTCTCTCTCTATCTATATATATAAGATCATACGTATATTATATACTATATATAATTATATATATATATATATAAAGAGAGAGAGAGAGAGAGATAGATCTTTGTCTTGTAAATTTCATTATATTCTATAAATATGCATAACATATTCATAGAATATAATGAGTACATACTACTGGAGCTACCTTTTGCTTGTGAAATCTTCACTTCCTTTCGTTTTTGAAACTGGAAAGATCGGCGAAATAATGGGTAAAAAATATATGAAAAGAAAAAATGTATGAAAAGCAATCTAATAGAATGTTGTGAGACCCCGGGCACAGATGATGATGTCATATATTTAAGCGCCAATGTAGAGAGGCTTCGAAAATGGTTCCAGTTAAAGAGATAGAGAGAAGACACTTCGGCGTTGAAGAAATGAGGCTTCAAATATCGGAAAATTTTAATACAGCGCCATGGAGTGTCTTCCCCCGATTAAAAACTGACTGTCCCGCAAATGATACATTTATATTTGGGAGAAGCATTTCGAAGTGTAAAAGTATATCCGTGGTCAGATTATCACTCAAACGTTTTTAACTATTTATTTTTTGAGAGAGTGTTACTTGGTGCTTTTAAGAAGAGCAGATACCTGAAAGCTGCACATTTTTGGCTAATTATTTTCGGTACAAAAAGGTATGTGTCATCTTGAATGACCTTAGAAGTCAGTGTTTGTGAAAAGTGCCTCCACTCTCACTCTGTTGCGTTTTCACAGCAGAAAGATTGATTGATTGGTTTAGTCTTTTTCATCAATGCTTCACTTTGCGATTGAATGGTTAAAAACACTGGACTGCCCTAGGATGTCATTAAAATATTTACCGTTAATACAATTGTTTTGGTAATAAATGGTATGTATTATACCGTGAAGTACTGAATCCATCTTCGATTTTATATAAATAATTTTTTGTTGCTCATTTTATGTTTTTCTCTTTATAATAGTTTGTGTTAACACATAACGTACTTAATGCATTTTCTTTTTTATAATAATGATTTCATGTTATTGCTTAGTTCTAGTTTTTTTTCATAGTTCTTTATCACATAATGTACTTATGCATTTACGTTTTTATAATAAGAAATTTATGTTATTGCTCAGTTTAAGTATTTTCATAATAATTTGTGTAATCCCTTGAAAGTACTTAATGCATTTTCGTTTTTACAATAATGATTTTATATGTTATTGCTCAGCTTAAGTTTTTTCATATTAATTTGTGTAATCCCTTTAAGGTACTTAAAACATTTTCGTTTTGATGGTCATGATTTCACATGTTATTGCCCAGTTTTATGTTTTTATTTTATTTTCCTTGAGGTACATAATTTTGACGATCTCAATCGGACCTCAAAAATCCGATTAGTCCCGCTGTTTGATTTCGCAAGTCCGGGATCTTTTCATTCGTCCGAATTTCGCGCAAGGAAATTTCTCATAGTCCGAAATGATAAATAAACTCAGGCAGTAAATCTGCCCGTTTTTCACCCTCGTTATTAATATCAAGTTGAAATACAGTAGGAATGATTTTTCAAGCGCTCATTTTTTTTTATTGAATATTCACTTTATGAACTGATTAATTAACTTTCAATTTTGCTCGTGACTGCCTAAGCGAATTTTAATCTAAAGGGGCTGTACCGATGAAATAGGATACTGGCTCGTGATATTGTCAGGAGGATATAAGTCTCGGTTGTTATAACCTTACACACACACACGGCGGAGATATATTTGATATTTATGGGGCATGTTGTTGTTGTTATTATGCTTTTCCTGACTTTGTCCTTGACCGCAACTTTGTCACCTTTGTCACTTTCGAAGACAAGACAGTCTTTCGACATTAAAAAACAATAGGGCCGTGATGGGCAGATGAAAGTTTCACCAACAACACTGAAACCCCCTCCCCACGATTTTTATTAATTTATTTTGTATTTTTATTATATTTTTTTTGTTTTGTTTCGCTTAGTACAACACTGAATATTCTTCAAATTCTGTTGTAATTATTACTATGATCTGGTTTCTTGCACCCCTGGGTCAGATTCAGTATGTTCACAAATTTAACTATTTATTAGGTTAAGGTAAATAAAAAATTGCACTAATTCGAAACTTAAGTTGAGTTTCCCTCAGTTATCAAAATTGCTTTCTTATTCTATAATCGTCTGTATTTTGATTATCTCCGAAAAGGGTATCATAAAAAACAACAACAACAACAACTACATATTGAAAAGTTTATTGAGAGATCTGAATTCAGACGTGCAATGCCCATAGTTGACAGCCCATAGTATTGCCTTGAACTTAACCATGTTCTCATGCTTATGAAGTCCTCATAAAGACACGCACACATACATACACATATATATGTATGTGTGCTTGTGTGTGTATGTACCTATGTGTAAATTCATGAGAACCATGCCCTGAATTAGCCACGGTGACCTCTTAACCGTACGATTTCTTTACATATCAAATAATATAAAAAGGGAACAAGTATTTAAGAAACTTACAGGTAATTTATACTTGGTTATTTATGAAATTTATAAACTTAATTATCTTTTCATGTCTAGGTAATGCAAAGATTTTAGCAAGCATTTTGCCATATGATTTACTGGCTTTTTGTGGATTCGTTACATTGTTTGTCATGGCAAAAAAAAAAAAAAAAAAAAAAAAAAAAAAAAAATTTATATCCTCCATTAACCTTGTAATACGTGTCTTATTCATGCCATCAAACGCTACTTTTCGGACGAGGGTATGTCCGTTTTCAGCTTGGAATTGAAATAATTTGCGCTGTAAAACATGAGATCCAGCTCCCTTTTTTTTCTCCCTGCCCATTCGTTTAGTATGTGAATTGAGCCCACCCCTCGTGTGCCATGAATTCCAGTTGGAATGTCTGGTGATGTGAGATACATTTATTGGGAATTATGCATTTCAACCAAAGGGATTACGCCTCTATTTTCCTCATTTCTTTTACTCTGTAGTTTCGTCCCTGAAATTGTTGCCCATTCCGTCAGCTGGTTCCTTTTGGTTTTTAGTTTCCTTCTGTTTGTACGATTTGGTCCTGTGTTCTGTAACAAAAAAAAGATTTGATCTCTATTTAGGTAGATTATTGTTCTTGTTTATTATTTGTATTGTTATTCGGTTTCTTATTGATTAAATTTATCCAGTCCTAGGTCCCTTTTCCACCTTTTTTCCTGGTTTTTGAGCATGGAAAGTGTTTCATGATTGATTTTATATATGGTTTATTCTGTTGCATTCTACTATCTTGTGACATGGTTACCAATCATATATATATATATATACAATATATATATATATATATATATATATATCTATACACACACAGATATTTCGCTTCCTCATGACATGTATGGTAAAATATACAAAAGCAAAAATCATATGAGAAATTTTTTTTTTTTTAACAGAAGCTATTCATTTCGTTCTCATCATAATTTTATGGCGAATCCATTACCTCGATCCAAATGTAATACCTTTACGAAGTTGAATGGATTTGACTGGACGAGGTTAATTCTAATCTCTTTTCATGCGAGATGAACCCTTTCGTTCAACCCTGTGTCAGCTCAGAAATTTAACTCGGTGGTCTGGTTTGCCTAAAAATGATAGCAAACTAGTATGAAAATTCATAATAAGTAGTATATTCAAAGAAAACTCTTAATCACACGAGTCAGTAAAATGGGAAAGTAAATCCATAGTAGTATGTCTGTTTGATTTTGTTATTTAAATATATATAAATAACAAAATCAAACATACATACTGCTGTGGATTTACTTTCCCAAGTAGTATATTCATATATATGTGGGGAATATCATGTCATTGACGTTACTTGTCTTACAAATGTTCCCAATTTTATTGCTCTGTCCGGGTTCTCTGTTTCAATACTTCACTTTTTCCTTCAATTTTTATTACTTTATATACGTGTTTGTTGCTTTTGTTCACATTTTGGCATTTTGACATTGTTTTTTTTTCTTTTAATCGCTATTAACTTTGGACATTGGACAGTGAACGGGTGCATGTGTTTCCCGTGAAGTACAACATGGAATTTTGCCGTCATTTCACTTTTACTTTTTTTTTGTTGGGTGTTTTACACGTGCGGGGGAAAGATGGAGAACTCGTCGCCGGTCAATTAGCCCACGTTAATTACTTCACCATTCAGTTTATCATGGGCCATTTTTTGTCACTGAATGTTACGTCCATTTTCAATGACGGGGTCTCATATTTTTCTGTTATTGTTTTTTTTCTATTCTATTTATTTGTTTGTGAGAACTTATTTATTATGATTCGGATTTTATTTATTTGTTTTTGAGAACTTATTTATTATGATTCGTAAATTTTGCATGTCCTTTCGTCTTATTTAAATATGCCTTTTGTCGGTATGTTTGTTTGATTTTTGTTCCAGTTGAATTTATGATCCATATATTGATATAGGTTTTTTTTTTCAGTTGTTACGATGCGTTTTTCCTTAATTTACTTATAGTCTTGTATTTTTCAAAAAAAATTTATGTTAACAATATCTTATTTTTTTCTTCGCAGGTAAGATACATCCCTTCAGCGTCGTATTCTCTCATTTAATGAACAGCCTATAAGGTAAGACATTTTTGTCCTTTTCATAAATAGCTTAAGGAACTCCGAATCCCCTTTTTTAGGAATAAAGAAAGTTTTGAGGGAACACTTGAGTGATTTATGTAAACCGCACATTTTTAAATCGTAGAGATAATTCAGTAATAACAATGTGGTAACTGAATGCTATTGGAACACGTTAGTTGTTTTATTTTAATTTATTGCGCGCCTTCTCTTCTAAGTTTCTTTCGTCAGAGTTTGAAAGATGATGAATGAGGCAGTCCTCCCTCATGTCCTACGGGTGCTGAAAGGATTTGATACTCAGAATATGTGCATTATAATGGCAAACTAAAATGTTTCTCCAAGACCGTGATGTCCGTTGTTAATTGTAATATGATAGTCATTATTCCTGAGGATCTCGTATTTTTTTTTATAGACTCATTTGGCGTATAACAGTCGCCTTTGAGATGTATTTTTTGTCATGTAACCCATAAGACATCAAGCTTTTATGTCACACGTCATCTTTCCGTTACTTGAGACTAGTATTTCGTGTTCATACCTTGAACAAACGCGTGTTTTATTGTGCTTTCGAATCGTGAACTTACGAGACTCGGTTCATTCGTATAATAACCTTACAGAAAACGTTTCTTGTGCGTTTTAGAAAAGGATTGGGCAGTGCGTTCCACAAGGAGCTTTGGGTAAGTTTCAGAAAATTGTTTAAGTAAGTACGTTCCAGAGGAGGTTTTGAGGGCGTATCAGAAAACGTTCAGAAACACTTTTTATTTTTTTTATTTTTTTTTTTTTTTTATTATTTTTTTTTTTTAAGTGCGTTCCGGAGGAGGTTTTGAGGGCGTTTCAGAAAACGTTCAGAAACGTTTTTTGTGCGTTTCTGAGAAGATTTTGAGTGCGTTTCAGAGGAGGTTTTGAGGGCGTTTCAGAAAACGTTAGGAATGATTTTCTGAGCGTGTTCCAATAGTCACAGAAAACGCATAGAGGGCGTTTCAGAAACGTTTTGTGTGCGTTCCTGAGAAGATTTTGAGGGCGTTTCAGGAAAAGTTTCTCAAGAACGTTCCAAAAAGAGGTTTTGCATACTTTTCAGAAAACGAATAGAATGCTCTTCTGAAAACGTTGTAAGCGCACTCCAGAGTACTTATAGGGTTCGTTTCAGAAAACGTTTTGAGCGCGTTCAAGAAGTGAGTGCGTTTCGGCAAATGTTTCTGATGCATTCCAGAGCGGGTATTGAGACATCAAAAAACGTTTAGTGTGCATTTCAGAAAGCGTTCTAAATGCTTTTCAAAAAAGGTTTTGAGCGTGTTTCAGATATCGTTTAAAGTGTGCTTTAAAAGTGCCTTGTGTGTATGTTTTTTTTCTAGTAAGGCCTATTCATGCTGTCCTTATAACCAGTCGATAGGTAACCTTTGAGCTTTAGAGCTTCTGTATATTTACTCTGCTCTTCTAAAGACCTGATATTGGTGGAAAGTAATTGGCACAGGTTATATATATATATATATATATATATATATATATATGTGTGTGTGTGTGTGTATGTGTGTGTGTGTGTGTGTGTATGTATGTATGTGTGTGTGTGTATGTGTATGTTTGTATACTGACACACCGGAGATGTTTCAGTTTCGTGCTAGAATATATCTGTGTCAATTATTTATGCCGCAGGGTTCAAGGAATTTTGGTGCGAAATTTAACTCCCTATTATTTTTCTTTTGATATCTGTGTAAACAAGAATGTGACTGTATTTCACCTTTGTTTTTTTCGATGTTATAAAGGTTTACGAAAGTCAACAAGGTTGCGGAAACGTAACTGGATGAGCCTTAGCCACCTAACGTCACACGTAGGACATCACAGTGAAGGGACCTGCGACGAAATGTTAATTAGAGAGGCGCATAATTGGCCCACTCAAGCTTTCGGAGGGGCCTACTACTACTACTGCTGCAACTACTACTACCTAATTGGGTGCGCGCCA
The DNA here is from genome assembly GCF_015104395.2 of Macrobrachium nipponense. NCBI lineage: Eukaryota > Metazoa > Arthropoda > Malacostraca > Decapoda > Palaemonidae > Macrobrachium > Macrobrachium nipponense. The sequence continues at coordinate 12,330,773 of NC_087216.1, read as the reverse complement.
CGCTATTTTTTAAACGACCAATTATATGTAATTGAGGCTCATTAATCGCAGTGATTAAAACATACAAGTTCGGTTGCTGGCGAAAATTTATCATAGTATTTATATGATGCTCCGTTGACCGGCGAGTTCAGATTGGGTTCGTCCCACCTGTTCACATTTTGGGGAGGATGGGTGGGAAGGAGAATGTCCCGCCTGACTGAGGTAACCCTCTCTCTCTCTCTCTCTCTCTCTCTCTCTCTCTCTCTCTCTCTCTCTCTCTCTTTGGTATATTTTGCTTGGAAAAGTGGCTTCAGGAGAATGATGGTACTTTTTCAAAGATTAAATTTGATGTTATGGTAATGGGAATGCTTGTTGGTTGAGATCATATGAAGTGAGTGGATTTTTTCAAATTTTTTTTTTCCATTGTTGTTACATTCCTAAGTTTTATGAAATTGTTTATTTATTTATTTATTGTTTTTTCGTGTCATTTTTAATTGCGGTAAAATTTCGAGCGGATTTTATTTCAGTGGTAAACTCTTCCTTTGAAGTTTGAATAATTTGTTTAAGCATTAACCAACTTTTTTCCCATTGACGTACGTCAGTATCTTATTTTGCCGTTGCTGTGTTGTTATGTTAATGAAACTAACATTTTAAGCGGATTTTATTACAATGGTAAACTCTTCTTGTGAAGTTTGAATAATTTAAGTCCTATCCATCGTGTTTACATTACAAAATGTTATGGTTTCATTTTTGTCGTTGTGACGCTATTAATAGCTACAGTAACATTTCACGTTGATTTTATGACATTGGTAAACTCAGTGGTGTGGTCGGTATGGTCTGCCTGCCACCTCGGTGGTCGCGAGTTCGATTCTCGGACATTCCATTGAGGAGTGAGAGATGTGTATATTTCTGGTGATAGAAGTTCACTCTCGACGTGGTTCGGAAGTCGCGTAAAGCCGTTGATCCCGTTGCTGAATAACCACCGGTTCCGTGCAACGTAAAAACACCATACAAACAAATAATTAATAATGATTGTAGTATGGTAGTAGAGTTCTCTCCTCCGATAAATAGTAGTTAGGTCAAAGAAATTCACTGGAGGAATCGGTGATTCTCACCTTCCTGGGTGTAAATAAGCTCCTTCCCGAAACTGCATCTCGCCGCCATGTTGTCATGAAGTCCCAGCATCCGTACGTGAGACGAAGACCCGGAGACACGGCCATGATGCCCTTGCGCGTACAATCCTATTAGACAGATTGAACTGGAGGGGACCTCTGGCTGGTGTTGAGGGGTTAGGGGGAAGGGTACGGGAGAGGGGACGCCCTGCTCCTGTATGTCGCAATAGAGTGTTTGCAGATAAAGTGTCAGGGAGCAGCATAAGCATTAAGAAAAGGACAGGATGCCCCTCCCCCTCCCCTCCTAACCTAGAGGTCTTCCTATGGCGCCCTTCCCTTAATAAGATATCTTCAGACTGCGGCATAAAACACGTTATTCACACATTCAACGCCTCCTGGCCACGCCATCGCCATCAAGCCAACATTCTCCTACAGAAGTCACTTTACGAAATGGAATTGTACGGCGGGGGCTATGGAGGCGGTCATTTTTCACTACTTCGCAGTTGGTATGCGGGAAGGACCACATGAGGTCAAATCTGCATCATTCTGACGTACTCCCTCTTCCTCTCCCTCTGTCTCCCTTCTAACCCCTTTTCCATTATCGATGAGCTCCCTCCCTCCCTCCCTCCCCTCTGACACATGCCCCCCCTGTATTCCCCCATTTTTCGCCTTCCTCCTTTTCTCTGCCTTGCTTCTTTCAAAACTCCTGCCCCCTCCCTCCCTCCCCTTTTGTAGTAGTTTGGCATATGCTTTATATGCTTTATATATGGTGCTGCCTGTAATATGTCGAAAGCACAATGGCTTTCATATTTACCGCGAATATACCCCTCCCCCTCTCTCCTTTATATTTTAAGGCCAACGAGGATGGTTACCGTACTTTTTTTTTTTTTTTTTTTTTTTTTTTTTTTTACCGTGTGCAAAGTCTCTCTCTCTCTCTCTCTCTCTCTCTCTCTCTCTCTCTCTCTCTCTCTCTCTCTCTCTCTCTCAAAACTTATTCAGGAATATCGTTTTTCCATTCCTCTCACACTCACAGCTGTATCTACCGTTTGGAAGTTAGTTTCCTGTTGGTAGAATTTTTCACGGTTTTGAATTCCACCTTTTATTTTTTTTACACGTTTCCCTGTCCAGTTTTCTCGCAGGAATTTTTTTTTTCATCTTTTTTAGAACCGTATATAAAATTTGTTACAAAGAATTTCGTATGTTATTTAATTTTCTGCATATTCATTTAATGTTTATTTTGATGATTAGGACGATGGTATATTAAGGTTTTTCTGATTGGGAGATTAGTGCCAATAATACGGAGTTTAATTTTGTTTTAATTAGGAAACGCCTATGTTTAATTTTCAAAAGTTGCTGTAGGAGATTAATTTACTCATTTTCAATTGGTGGTGCAAAAAGTGTCGTAAAGTTAAACTAAGACTCTCTCTCTCTCTCTCTCTCTCTCTCTCTCTCTCTTAACAAAGATAAATTAACTTGCACAAATTCCAGTAATTTAGAAATTTCATGAATTTTAGGGAAGTAAATTTCATTGATTTGATATTATTTGGTCATAAGATTTTTTGGGGGGAATTTCAGCGAAGTTGAAATAAGTTACAGGAAAAAAGAGACTTAAGAAAGACTAACGCTCCGTTTAGTAGACATGTTAGTGGAAATCTCACCATGATAAAGTTACCTGCAAAGCAAAAAACAGATCATTCATGTGATGGGTCAGTGTCATAGTAAATTGTATTCAGTAAAATGTTGTTAAAGATTTCGTATTTCCTCTTCAAAGTATACCGTAATGAGGTGTAAAAGACATAGTATTTACCCCTTCAAAGTATGCAGTATTTAAGTTATGAAGGATTTATAATTTGTCCTTCGGTATCATGTTAAAATAAAAATAATTTTATTGCTTGACAGATCATGTCCCTGAGCATTTTATTATTTTTGTGCCATACTCTTCCTCCTCCCTTACTTTTTTTACAATCTGTCCCTTTCACGTTGACCTTAGACCTTTCCTCAAAAGAAAAAGAAAAAAAAAACGACCTCACTTACAACTCGTAACCTTTTGAGAAGATATAACCTTTCACAATCTTTGTCTTACACCTTTCAAATGTTTCCACTTCCTCTCCATTTTCCAATATTTGATAATCGCATTTGGGAACGGCCGGTTTTTCCAACCCCCCTCTTTCACTTTCTCCGGGGGGCTGGGGGAGGGGGGAGGGGGGGGCATTTTTTTTTTTCATCGAAGCTAGATGTTTACGGACGTCAAAAGGGGAGTAATTAGCGTTAATTGGTGGGCGGAGCTTCACATCATATCACCTGCGACTCTCTCTCTCTCTCTCTCTCTCTCTCTCTCTCTCTCTCTCTCTCTCGTTTTAGGATTTTCTTTTTGTGCACCAACAATGAAACCTTTCCTCTTTTGATGATGGATGCAGCCCCTTTCATATTTTATTAATAGTCATCTTTCTCTTTTTGTATATATATGTGCATTTTTTTTTAATCTGAAAGCTTCTGGCCATTGTTGCAGAATTGATATCGGGAGTGATTGATGTCAGAGTTTTTTTTTTTTTTTCTAACAATGGGAACTGATTGATGTTCCGTTTTAATCGCGTTATCTGGCGACGATTGATGCCTCTTTTTTCTCTCTCTCTCTCTCTCTCTCTCTCTCTCTCCGTGTGATTGGTGGCGTTTGTTTTAGAAGTCGGTTGTTGGTGCCGCGTCGCTCCGGTGATATGGTTTTTTGTATATACTTTTATACTTTTTTATTTACTTTTATAAGTTTTTTTTATTGTATACTTTTGTATACTTTTTTTATAAAATAATTTTTTTTTTTTTACTTTTATATACTTTTTATATAATTTTATAATTTTTTTACACTTTTATATAATTTTTATATACTTTTGTAATTTTTTATACTTTTATATACTTTGTTATATACTTTTATAAATTTTATGTTTTATATGCTTTTTATATACTTTTATATTATATACATTTTTATATATACATTTTTATAATTTTTATACTTTTATATACTTTTTATATACTTGTATTATTTTTTCTTTAAATATTTAAATTATCATTCTTTTTCCAGTGAAAATATATTGGATCTATTTCCACTGTACTGGAAATTCGATGATGTCCTTTCTAATTTTATTTGGAATATTCGTTTTGAATCTTTTCATCCCTTTTGGATTATTAATTTTTTTTTTTTTTTTTTTTGAGGTTCTCTCATATTGTTTTTTATCCTCCGTTTCACTTCTTGACCTTTTTATTTTATTAAATAATAATTTGTATTCTAATTCATTTCATTGTTTGAAATTTTAAGCTTAGGACGATTCTTTAGTAACTTTTGGCTGTAGCATAAAAGGGCATTTTTATTTTATTTATTTATTTATTTATTTATTTATTTATTTATTTATTTATTTATTTCATTTTATTTTTCAATCGTCCATTTCGTATAACTTCATCTCAGCTTCCGACATTTTGGCGAACCATTTTTATGTACTTTTAATATCGGTTTCCATTTAATTTTCATCCCAGTGGGTGTCATTTCCTCATGCTATAATGACCTTTGTGCCATAATGAGCTTTGTGCCGTAGTGACCCTTGTGCCATGGTGACCTTCAATCTCATCTGACAGCGGAATGAATGTCCTGATCATCCGGTAGAACAATGAGTGTTGTTTCGTTATTGATAGGATTGCATCCTTTTATCAATAATAGGATTGCATCCTTTCATTGCCTTGGCTTTGTCGCTCCTCGCTTACTTATCCACGAATGGGGTGGGTGGGGGGGGGGGGGGGGAGGCGGATTCGTTTTTGTTTGGAGGTCATTATAGGATATTGAATGCGGGTCGAGATTATTTCGAAAACATGTTTATCTTCGGCTGCTGTGGGTGGACACGCAGAATCCAGAACAGGTGTCGCTGTTTTGAATTATGCACTGTATGTCATGAGCGAGTGGATAGTTTGGGTAAAGGTGGGGTTAGGTATATTTGATGTAAAGCTTTTATCAAGATGAGATAAAGAAACTCATTGAAGTGATGTCCTTTAATGATAAAGAATGTGGCGTGTAGGTATATATATATATATATATATATATATATATATATATATATATATATATATATATATATATATATATATATATATATATATTATACATTACATACATACACACACACACACACACACACACACACACACACACACACACACACACACACACTGTTGTTCTGTGTTTCTGTTTCTATTCTGTTTTTATTCATAATATATTACAAAGGTTTTTAATTATGGTGTTGGTAAACAATGTGTATATATTTTACTACTTATACGCAATTGATGTGTAATCGTAATTTCAGCCAGGAAAATGTATCAAGATGATACGAAACGTCGGCGCTAAATAAATGGATTAAAAATAGAACGCGTCTCCGTACTCCAATATGTTTATCCTTGAGTAAATTTGCCCCAGTCTTCATACTTACATACATACATACATACCCGCATGACACTCACTTTATTTTTAACGATAAAATATTTAAGCAAGTTGATGGTATTGCGATGGGGTCTCCACTTAGCTATGGTTAATGCTTATATATGCTCCTTTGAGGAACAGATGCTGGATGGTGGTCGCTTACCGTTTCGTCCACTCTTTTATAAGCGATATATGTGGATGACACTATTGCTCTATTTAGATCCCGAGAAGCAGCCGAAGCTTTTTGAGAATATATTAATGGCCTACACTCGAATATACAATTCTCAAGTGAGCTTGACAACCAACTTGCGTTTTTAGATGTTTTAATTTCAAGGGCAGAACATGGTTTCAATATGACAGTCTTTAGAAAAACGACATTCACCGGTCAAGGTACAAACTTCTATAGCAATTGTTCCCTAACATTTAAATTTAATAGCATTTCCACTCTATCACACCGTGCTTATACGTTATCTTTCCGCTGGCATAATTTCCACAGCGAAATTCAATTTTTATTCCAGTTTTTTTTTTTTTTTTTAACAATTCGTATCCTCCAGCCTTGCTCCTTAGACATGTGAATAAGTTCTTAATTAAAACATTTCAGCTACGGCAGCCTGTACCAAATGTACCTAAATTATTAATGTATGCCTCTATTCCTTTCATTCATTCCGCAACATTTAGTTTGCAAATACAAAAAGTAATTCAGAATACTTTTCCGGCCGTGAATCTCAAATTAACAACTAAAAATCCTAAAACTCGGGGTTCTTTGTTCTCTCACAAAGATCGACTTTCGGCTTTGATGCGATCTTTGGTGGTTTATTGCTTCACTTGTCCGAAAATGTGAGCCTCCAAAGATGCTCGAGCGCCTCAGCGGCGTGGTTGGTATGGTATTAGCGTGCCACCTCGGTGGTCGCGGGTTCGAATCTCGGCCATTCCATTGAGGAGTGAGAGATGTGTATTTCTGGTGATAGAAGTTCACTCTCGACGTGGTTCGGAAGTCACGTAAAGCCGTTGGTCCCGTTGCTGAATAACCACTGGTTCCATGCAACGTAAAAGCACCATACAAACAAACAAAACAAAACAAAAGATTGCTCGAAATCCAAATCGGTTCTCATCTCGGGAGTCATTCACCGTACGGGATGGAGTACTTTGAAAACCAAAGAATTCTCTAACATACGAGAACATTGCAATAGGTGTAAGACCTCCAAGCACCCAATGATTATATTCTCTCTTTTGGAATCGTTAACGATTAAGCAGCTTGTGTCCCCATTAATTGGTCAGACCTCTTCCACAGTTTTGTTTATAGCATAGTTGACGTCCTCTTTTCCAAACGGGAGAACGTCACTCAGTTTTTAAATCCAATAGAGATGGGTATTGATTTAAGTATTCTTCACTTTTCAGTTTATTTTTTTAGACTAAGGTTTTTTTTCCACTTTTATAACTGTTATTATTATTAATGAGTCTTCTTTTAATTTGTAAATTTTGCATGTTTCACAGCAATGAGGATGACCCTTAACGCCTCGAAAATTTGGGAAATAAAAATGTAATGGTACGCTGCATTTTTTCTGTCCTATTTGTACTGAATCTACGGCGTTCCAGTATGTATGTATGTATATATGTACAATGCATAACTGATTATTAAAGGTTATCAATAACAAAAACCAAATGTAGGAAATTAGAGTACTATAAAATCCTACATACATACATATATACATACCTGCATATATATATATATATATATATATATATATATATATATATTATATATATATATATATATATATAAAGCAGAGAAAGGAAAAGAAAGATTACATATATATTACGTTTAAATACTCCCTTTTCGTCTTAGTAATTTTCGTGACCCTGAGACCTGGTGTTGGCATGAGAAGAGCTAGTTCCATCGGCCTTCTCGCTGGAATAGATTGTATGATATATTATTTCAAAGTCAGTGGATTGTAGGGGTTAACGCTGGCATGTCTCCTACAGGAAGAGGTTAGAAATCCCGACCCATTAGTGCTTCGTAAAGTCGTAGAGCGCACAGTGATATATTATACGATTTACAACTTTAGTAAATAGGGCCATAACCTCTAATGCTGTGATGCTCTAGGATTTTACACAGTCGTATAAGAGACACTTCTTTAATTTTATACATCGGGTTTCTCTTCATCAGGTTTTTGTTGTTGATAACCTTTAATGATAAGTTAGGTGTAGTTCATTATTGTAAGTTTTTTTATGTTTTTATCCTTATATTATCCTGGTCCACTGCTATGCCTTTTATTTTTATTACTTAGGTCCCTTTGGAACATACACCTTTAGTGTTTTAATCCTATACTTTACACATTAATAAGCAGTTTATGACATGTAATCATGCATATTAAGCCGTCTTGCATGAGCTGTAAGAATATTTAACCATTATTAACATTAGATATGTAGTTGTGTAATCATTTGTAAAATCTATTCCTTACTAGATATCTTTTCCTGCCTGTAAGTTTATTTTGTTTGGTATATTTTTGTATTAACCCGTTTTAGGTTTTTTTTTTTGCGATTTTATCGTTTAATGTAATATTTTGAACTCTGCCATTTTATTACATTCATTGCGTTCACTATTTTTGTAACTCAGGTTTATAACTTTTTTTTTGTAACACGATCTCGTGAAAACTGAAGAGTAAAAAGTCAGGTGACAAATTGGACAAGTATTGATGTGCAGCAACCAGGAATGGGGGGCGGGGGTTGGGTGGGTTGTAGGCGTAAGGCACATAACACGTCATGTGACGTCAGCAGTCTGCCAATTAGGAACTTATTTTTATTATTTTTTTTTAAGTTGATCTTTTGTGGTTGTATAATTGGGACAGGTTATTTCAAGGTCTTTGAATTGCACAGAAATTTCCCCATCAGCTCTTTCTCCTTCAAGTTTAATGGGTATTGCGAAGACAGCATCGCAACTCCCGTCAGATCACCTCTTCTTGCGTTTGCCCAAGTCAGTCTTTCAGGGATTTGCGTGATCCGATGACTATGACCGACTCCTCTGTCAAAGAAATAATTCCACTTGATCATTTTCTTCTCTATAACAGGCAGGTAGTATATGTGTGAGTGCTTCGTTTGCAAAGAATTTGAGACAGATAAGAGGGAATTGTGGCTATTACGTTTACACACACACACACACACAACACACACACACACACATATGTATTTATGTTTTTACCAAAATATGATGATTCCTCCCACTGGGTGGCTTCAGAGAGAAGCCCAGCATGACGGTCAATGTTAATATAAGTGGAGTTATGTGCATGAATCTTGTTTCTCAAAATTCCGGCGACATCAGCTGTTTCATTCCCCTCAACACCTTACACAAACTGCACCATTTATTTCTATTTCGCTTCCGTTCTCTTGTTTCCTGGAGGTTAATGCCCTTCGATCCTGCCCTTTCCAGTTCTTTTTCTGTTAAAACTTAAATTTATGGGAATTTTTCTTCAAAATATTGCTATTTCACATGAAAACTACTTCCTTGTTTTTATCAAGTATATTCGAATCAAGATATTATCAATTCCCTGTGGAATTTAATCACGTATACTACTGCTAATTTTAACGTCAATTTTTAGCTACGGTAATTAAATTAACTTGTAAGAAAATAATCCTCTGAAAAAAAATTATCCTCTTAGGAAAACTATCCAGTGAAACTACTGCAAATTAACCCTATAATAGTGTTAGAAAACTAATGTCATTTTGTACAAAAGATCTGAGGTTGTGGACAAAACGAAGCATAAAAAAGGTTAAAAGAAATTAAACGCATGAAATGGTAATTGGCAAAGCTCTTGACACTAAAGAAGTATTGTTCTCTCCCTAATTCAAGTAGAGGTTAAGGAATTAGACCAGACGGGACATTAAATCTGTCACTTTTATTGCCGTATTAATTTTAACGCTGACGTTAATTCTGGCGCGGGCTCCCCTGGATGGCATTGGGTTGCCTGATATGCGTATGGCACCGGAAGGTTAACGGCAAGTGCCCCAGTCAACTCTTCTTGTTGCAGTGGTTTATGGGCATGGCATTGTTGCATTTGTTTCTTTATTTATTTGATTTGTTTTAAAGATTTGTTGCGAAGCGGAAATAGTAAGTTCTTACAGCTTGCATTGTGTTTATGGTGACGAATATGAGTCATTGTAATATTTATATAAGGGTTAAGTGCGAAATGAATTAAGTATATGTTTGCGATTTAGGAATAGAATACTTATATATCGTAATAATATAATATATATTATATATTAGTAATATTATATATCATAATTATATATATTTACACATACTTATATATATATATATAATTCGTAGAAAAGTGAACCATGCTAAAAGAATGTAGTATTGGCTTGTAACTTTTCTTCTAAGGATTGAATATCTCTTAGTACCTTTATCATCTATATTTCTGTGATTATCTCTCTATAAACTCCAGCAATCTAACTGAACGTTACTGAGTTAAAAGTATGAAAGTTGTTCACTGTGGACAACTCTGTTAATGTCATTTACTTATTTACAGTTTAGGTTTGTTTCCCCATTTATTTTTTATTTTATACAGTATGTAAATTTATTTCTCAGATATTTGCTACCTTAAAGTGTATGCACAATACTGGTCCTCCTTAGGAAACCAGGTGATTAGTTGACTCAACTCTGGGGCTTCCTTTCTAATCTGCATACCTAGAATCTGGAGAGAGAGAGAGAGAGAGAGAGAGAGAGAGAGAGAGAGAGAGAGAGAGAGAGAGAGAGAGAGAGAGAATCACTTTCAGCTAGCATTACAAATACCTAAAATATAACTTAATAATGTTCCCGGTAATAAAGGAACTTTTTATTATTGTAAGTAGTCCAATTATGATCAACAGTTTTAAAACACCTTGAGATTTGATGCTAATCAGTTTCAGTATCTATGCATATTTTACTTTTGCCTTTTTTTTTATGGGATTTTAGTGACATTCGGTTTCTCTCCCCAATCGGATTCAGCTGAATATGGAGTTTTATTTAATAGATCTACGTTACTTGATACCGCTGTCAATGCTTTATTAAACGGAGATAATTTTCAATCATTTTAGTTCAGCATTGTATCCAGGGTGTTAATTAGTGAAAAATGCGTGTTTACTGCCACGTTGCATTCGTCACAGGTCCTGCCGATTCAAGCGACTTGATACTGGGCCAACAGCTCTTTTATTTTTTTGGTAACAACAAAAGAAAGATAAGACATTTTGTCCAAGTAGGTGGCTAGTGCCGTCAGTGCACCTCCTGCGATGCATTGTAGGCATTACTTAAGGGTCTTTGCAGCGTCCCTTCGGCCGCTCATTGCAAACCCTTTCGTTCCTTTCATATTCCCTTTCGTCCATCTTACTTTCCACCTTCTCCTAACACTTGATTCATAGTGCAACTAAGAGGTTTTCCTCCCGTTACACCTTTCAAACTTCTTCCTCTTTCAATTTAGACTCGACTCAATAAGGCATTTGTAACTCATTTCTTATTTTGATTGTAAGACACTCTCTACATCATGGAATCCTTTATGCGCGTATCTTATGCCTGCAGTACCCTCCAGATGAAAAGCAACAATGAAATGTTTTATTAAATTGTAAAGAACGATAAATGTAAATATTTACGAAGCAGCCGTTAGGAATATTCGGATTTTTTTTTAATTTGTTATTTAACGGGGTTTCCTTACTTTAGATTCGCTATACGTTTTATTGGTCCAGGGATTCGAGTGCAAGATTTGCCTTTGTGGTGTCAGCAACAGCTTTATATATATATATATATATATATATATATATATATATATATATATATATATATATATATTATATATATATGTAGTATGTATGTTTGTATGTATGTATTTGTATATGTTATTTATTGGATGTATGTATATATATATATATATATATATATAATTAGTAAATGATAATTTATATGATATTGCGTATTGTAATTTGTTACTCATAAAAATCCCCATAGTAATTATCTCGTCATATTAATACGGGGTATTATAATCCTGGCAGCTGATAATTCGTAATTTACCTAATTGGAATACTATTTAGAGCACCAATTCGTGATGATTGGCTTACGGTACAGATCTGGCTGTATTTACTAGATGAATACTTCAGTTAAGGCCATTAATTTTCTATTATTATATGGAATCTCATATGTAAATATTCGACGTATTATTTCATTAGTTATTTTGTATAGGTGTCTGTCGGTAGCTTATATAAACTGCAACGAAGCTTTTTGTAGCGCTGATGGAAAATGGTATAATTAGTTTCCTTTGGCAAATGTTTAATGTTCACACATAGAGAGAGAGAGAGAGAGAGAGATGAGAGAGACGAGAGAGAGAGAGAGAGAGGAACCTGGTAATTATATATATATATATATATATATATATATATATATATATTATATATATATATCTGTAAACAGATGTGCGCCTGCAAGTCGTTGGTTCGATTGCCAGTTTTTGGTTTCCGTCAGTTAAGTTACCTGGTAATGGGAAAGGAAAAAGTATGATACATGTATATGATAATTATATATATATATATATATATATGTGTGTGTGTGTGTGTGTGTGTGTGTGTGTGTGTGTGTGTGTGTTTGTTTGTTTGTGTATTAGTTTATTGTAGATGTGACTACATTCTTGACTTCATCCAGATAGTTAAGGAAAAGGCATCATGCTGAGGAAGAAGAAAAATGACTGTGTTACGCCAACATATTTATGCTCGTACACGTTGCCAAATAAGTTTTTGCTATAAAAGCGAGAAAACAACACCATAGTGAAGGCGCCGTTCTTCAAGCGTATATTTCTACCTTTTATAGGACAGCACGAGAGACTTATTGTGCTAATTTTCCAAAAAAAGAGACGCCGCATATAAGGTACAGTTTTATCTACCTATTTATTTTGCTTTGTACTTTTTTTCTTTCTGTGCACGTATGAGCACCTTTTGTCCTCCATTCAAACTTTCATTTTATTGCTATTCTTGTTGTGTACTTTGTGATCTTAGCAGCTTTTAATGTGGAAGGGAGGTTGGGTTATCATATTCGCCGCCCGTACTTCTAATTTTATCGAACATCTTTGTGTGTTAGTTTTTCAGATGACCTTTTAAATAACGTTTTTCAAGGTTCTTGGTGTCCTTTAAATGTTTTAAGTTATTTTATTGGCGAAAGAAAGCGTATATTTTTTTTATATCTTTATATTAATTTAAAAAAATTTGTTCAAAATTCCAGTCATTTATTATTAGTTGGAAATAGCTTTTGGATCCCTGTAATATTCACTATTTCTTTATTTGAATTGTTTGAAGTTGTTTGATATGCAGTGGAAGCCCTGTGCTGTGTTTATTTTATATATTTATTTTTATTTTTTTTTTTTATTTTTTTTTTTTCAAAATTCAGCCATTTTTTAGTATTTGAAAATATCTTTTCGATCTCTTTAATATTCACTATTTCGTTCTTGGAATTGTTTTTAGTTTTTGATATTCCCAAAAAATATATATTTTTTATTTTATATATATATATATATATATATATATATTATATATATATACTATATATATATATATATATATATATATATATATATATATATATTATATTATGTTTTCAAATTTGAGTCATTTTTCATTAGTTGAAAATACCTTTTCGATCCCTGTAATATTCCCTGGCCGCAGGCTAATATGGAAAAATAAGCTACCTTCCCGAAGTTCCAGCGACATCCAGGAATTCATTCCCCCAGCGTACGAAGGAACGTGAATGAACCGAGTGTCATTTTTTTCTACGCGTATTATTATGAATTTCAGTTTTGCGAGGATTAAAGAAACGTCTCTATTGTTGGCAGTGGAAGGATCCAGCCTCTATTGTTTTGAATGGCTTGGATGACAATGTTCTTTATCCATCCATTCCTCCTCCTCCTCCTCCTCCTCCTCTTGCTTCTTTAGGTGAGGTCCCTCGGGACGCTAGTCTAAAACCATAATGTTATGGTTAAAAAAAATAATTTTTTTGAAAGGGCTTGGAGTATATGAGGGTGATATCACAAAGGGGAGAGAATGCCACCTCTTTATCACCCATTCACTAAAGATTCCCCCCCTTCCCCCATCCCATCACTAGTTAAAAAAAAAAATAGGAAGGTGTCTGGGGGTGGTCCTACCCCCGAATTTGTACAGATGGTACGTCGTTCAAGTTCCGCTCGCAAAATACATCTCACGCCTCGGTAATTTTTATTGCTTTTCGTCCCTGCCTTTTTATGACTTGGCTGTTCGAGGTTTTGCTTTCATGCACCCCACCGTAAAAAGAGGAGTTTTATCTCTACCCCACCGCTGTTTTTATTATTATTGTTTTTTTTTTTTTTTTTTTTTTTTTTTTTTTTTTTTTTTTTTTTTTTGTTAGGGCGAGGAGGTCATTTGTCTCCCAAGCTCAGATGAAGGATTAATATTTGAGAATATTTTTCCCCCCATTATTATTGGTACTCTCGGATTTATGTTTTTTTTTTCTTTTTTTCATGGAGCTTGCTATATGAGTTTCACGTGTTTTTCTATAGTCACGTGGTTTATTTATTTATTTATTTCAGTTGATTGCATCAGGTTTAGATTTGCTATGTGGAATTTATTAGATACTGGCCGAGATTTATTCGTTACGAGGAGGATTTACTCGATGGTCACTTAAATTTGTTCTTTGACGTCTTAGATTCCGTTTCCTGCGAACCATCTCCTTCACATTGTTGGTCTAGCGCTTTAGTAGTGTGGTTGGTATGGTCTTTACCTGTCACCTTGGTGGCCGCGAGTCTGATTCTCGGGCATTCCACTAAGGGGTTAGTGATGCGTATTTCTGGTGACAGAAGTTCACTCTCGACGTGGTTCGGAAGTCACGTAAAGCCGTTGGTCCCGTTGCTGAATAACCATTGGTTCCATGCAACGTAAAAACGCCATACAAACAAACATCGTCGGTCTGATGACGTGAAAACGGTTGCAGGTTTTCATAGGGATTCTCCTTCTTCCCAATACTCACATTTTGACAAACCAGCTTGTTATTCAATTTGACTCTTTTGTTTTATTTTTTTCCTGAATCTTTTATCAGAAATCTTCCATTTTATTGAACCTGGAGAAAGCAGGAAAGCCAACAACTGTATATCTTAGTAGACTCTGAGGCCAGTTTATTCCCTTAGGAATTTAAATGTCTCTATTTTTATAGTCGACTGTAGTGTTTTTTTTTTTTTTTTTTTTTTTTTTTTTTTTTTTTTTTAGCCTTTTGACATTTTGCACCCAAGTTCCATTGACCGTTCCCCTCCCTTTATGAGATGGGTAACATTTCAATCACCCAATCAACTCTCTCTCTCTCTCTCTCTCTCTCTCTCTCTCTCTCTCCTCTCTTCTCTCTCTCTCTCTCTCAGCCTTATGACTATCATGACCTCTCCCATGACAACTACTGGTCACGAGCGTCTGCGTGGGAATATGACTTCCCGCCTCTTCCATCAAGAGGCCAGTTTATTCCCTTAGGAATTTAAATGTCTCTATTTTTATAGTCGACTGTAGTGTTTTTTTTTTTTTTTTTTTTTTTTTTTTTTTTTTAGTTATTTATAGCCTTTTGACATTTTGCACCCCAAGTTCCATTGACGTTCCCCTCCCTTTATGAGATGGGTAACATTTCAATCACCCAATCAACTCTCTCTCTCTCTCTCTCTCTCTCTCTCTCTCTCTCTCTCTCTCTCTCTCTCTCTCTCTCTCATGTCCCCAACGACCCAACAAAAGTACGTTGAGTTCTTATAATCATATCTTGTGAGTTTCTTTGTGTCCCACTTACAGCTCATAAACAAAGCACTGTTGTTTAAGACAATTTTCATTGCCTCTTATATATCAAAGGTCAGTGTCCAAATGAGAATAATATTCCATCAAAGAAAATGTCAAGTTGCATGTTTCTTTTCCCAGTAGAAACAGGCCCACAGCTTAGTTCTTATGGATTCCCAGTTTTCACTAGAAACAGACCCACAGCTTAGTTCTGATGGATTCCCAGTTTTCACTAGAAACAGACCCACAGCTTAGTTCTTTTTATTTCCCAGTTTTTCACTGGTTTTCACTAGAAACAGACCCACAGCTTAGTTCTTATGGATTCCCAGTTTTCACTAGAAACAGACCCACAGCTTAGTTCTTATTTATTCCCAGTTTTCACTAGAAACAGACCCACAGCTTAGTTCTTATGGATTCCCAGTTTTCACTAGAAACAGACCCACAGCTTAGTTCTTATTTATTCCCAGTTTTCACTAGAAACAGACCCACAGCTTAGTTCTTATTTATTCCCAGTTTTCACTAGAAACAGACCCACAGCTTAGTTCTTATTTATTCCCAGTTTTCACTAGAAACAGACCCACAGCTTAGTTCTTATGGATTCCCAGTTTTCACTAGAAACAGACCCACAGCTTAGTTCTTATGGATTCCCAGTTTACACTAGAAAGCGCTATAAACAGACCCACAGCTTAGTTCTTATGGATTCCCAGTTTTCACTAGAAACAGACCCACAGCTTAGTTCTTATTTATTCCCATTTTCACGTAGAAGCAGACCCCCACAGTTAGTTTAAATTATTTATTTCCCAGTTTTCACTAGAAACAGACCCACAGCTTAGTTCTTATTTATTCCCAGTTTTCACTAGAAACAGACCCACAGCTTAGTTCTTATTTATTCCCAGTTTTCACTAGAAACAGACCCCACCAGCTTAGTTTCTTATATTCCCAGTTTGCACTAGAAACGCTAGAAACGACACAGCTTAGTTCTTATGGATTCCCCAGTTTTCACTAGAAAACAGACCACAGCTTAGTTCTTATTTGGATCAGTTTTCAGTTTGAACCTTTTAGAAACCCAACAGCTTAGTTTCTTATTATTTCCCAGTTTTTCCACTAGAAACAGACCCACAGCTTAGTTCTTATGGATTCCCAGTTTTTTCACTAGAAACAGACCCACAGCTTGTTCTTATTTATTCAGTTTTTCACTAGAAACACCCACACTTCCCGTTCTATGGTTCCCGTTTTCACTAGAAACAGACCCAGCTTAGTTTCTTATATTCCCAGTTTTCACACACCCCTTAGACGACCCACAGCTTAGTTCTTATATTCCCAGTTTTCACTAGAAACAGACCCACAGCTTAGTTCTTATGGATTCCCAGTTTGCGCTAGAAAGCGCTAGAAACAGACCCACAGCTTAGTTCTTATGGATTCCCAGTTTTCTCTAGAAACAGACCCACAGCTTAGTTCTTATGGATTCCCAGTGCAGTTGTTCTTAGACCCAGACCCACAGCTTAGTTCTTATGGATTCCCAGTTTTCACTAGAAACAGATCCACAGCTTAGTACTTATTTATTCCCAGTTTTCACTAGAAACAGACCCACAGCTTAGTTCTTATGGATTCCCAGTTTTCACTAGAAACAGACTCACAGCTTAGTTCTTGTGGATTCCCAGTTTTCACTAGAAACAGACTCACAGCTTAGTTCTTATGGATTCCCAGTTTTCACTAGAAACAGACCCACAGCTTAGTTCTTGTGGATTCCCAGTTTTCACTAGAAACAGACTCACAGCTTAGTTCTTGTGGATTCCCAGTTTTCACTAGAAACAGACTCACAGCTTAGTTCTTATGGATTCCCAGTTTTCACTAGAAACAGACTCACAGCTTAGTTCTTGTGGATTCCCAGTTTTCACTAGAAACAGACTCACAGCTTAGTTCTTATGGATTCCCAGTTTTCACTAGAAACAGACCCACAGCTTAGTTCTTGTGGATTCCCAGTTTTCACTAGAAACAGACCCACAGCTTAGTTCTTATGGATTCCGAGTTTTCACTAGAAACAGACCCACAGCTTAGTTCTTGTGGATTCCGAGTTTTCACTAGAAACAGACCCACAGCTTAGTTCTTATGGATTCCCTGTTTTCTCTAGAAACAAACCCACAGCTTAGTTCTTATAGATTCCCAGCTTTCGTCAGAAACAGACCCATAGCTTTCCTGGAAAATCTTCGGAAAGTACCGTGATATGTTATAATTGTATTTGGGAAACCACCATCTTTTACTTTGGTAATACTATATAAACAGTTGATTCTATCAGCTTTGACTTTTCTTCTGTGAATGTTTCTGGCACGCAACGTTTTGGAGGTTTTAGATCTGTTATAACAAAATTACGGCATTATCTTCTTTATCATTTAGTTGAATCGTTGAAACTTGAGAAGTTCAAACTGTGTTGTATTATAATTATTATTATTACTATTATTATTATTATTATTATTATTATTATTATTATTATTATTATTATTATTATTATTATTATTATTATTGAGCGGGCTGGCGTGAGTCTCACTTGGTTGCTTGTGTTATTGGAGCTATTTTGTTTTCTCAGTTATTTCTCTTCTATACTTTATTGTTTTCTTTTCATCCCGCTTCCCATAGGCTTGTAGTTTTGGTCTTTTCCAACAAATATATATATATATATATATATATATATATATATATATATATATATATATATATGTGTGTGTGTGTGTGTGTGTGTGTGTGTGTGTGTGTGTGTGTGTGTGTGTCCACGCCCACTTCGGAGGAATGTGATGTCCCTAGGTACTTGGCTTTGGCCTCTAGGCTACAAATTCAAATAGAACGTTAGATGACATTCCTAGATCTTTGTGTTAGTTATGAAAAGGCAAGGACCTTTGTAGAGCCCAAAGGTGTTCCAGAGGCAGGTTTCAAGAGAATTTACCTTTTATTTCTTTTTTTCTCCGGGTGACTTTGGTATCTTGTGTTGGTTTCCGCTTCTGTTGTAAGTTGAATATATTCATAATTGTCAATAGTTAATCGTCTTCATCGAGGTTCTTTGCCTATGTATGTGGTCATCCTTGTTGCTGCAGTTTTTATAGCTTGTAAAGACCAAAGTATATTGTTTACATTTTTTTTTATGCTGTTTGGTGAGATTTTTGTGGGTTTTGGTCCGTCGCTATGTCTTTTTAGATACGAACGAAAGGAAAACGTTACTATTATTTCAACTGCAAATTGTTTTGTGGCAAAATTTAATTGGTATTGTAGATGCAAACGTTGGTAACTTGTTCCGCATTCCATTTTTTCCCCCCACTGTAATAAGCACAAATGGAAAGAAGGAATTAACATATGCAAGTCAATAGGAGCGCCATTCCTGCATCTCTGCGGGAGCCGCATTCTTTGACGTCCACTCCTTTCTCTCTCTCTCTCTCTCTCTCTCTCTCTCTCTCTCTCTCTCTCTCTCTCTCTCTCTCTCTCTCCTCTTCCGATGCTCGAGAATGTGTCGTAGCCCGCGGGAATATGAGTCGCCTGCGTATCAAGAATGTGGCTCGAGCATCATCAACCCCCTCTCGCGACAACAGGAGCATATAAATAGCCCTTTCGACTGTTTCGAGGGGTTGCCAGGGGTAGGGATCGGAGTGGGATGGCGGGAGGGGAGGGGGCTTGGGGGCTGGGGGTCAGGCAGTGGAACGAAAAGGGCCACGGAGAGGGGAAGATATTTTGGTCATGATTTATCATCTCTTTTACTATGCCCAGATTGAGTCTATCACACTCCCATTCCATTAGGGATGAGAGGATGTGCTGAATAAATATCATCCTCTCTCTCTCTCTCTCTCTCTCTCTCATATCCTGGAAAGCAAGACACGAGGACCTTTTTCATCCCTTTGGTTGCCAAGTTTCTTGTCGAATTAAGAAGAAGTAAACTTTCCCTTAGTTGTAGATAATTAGTGACCCCTGGGTGACATTTTGATGGAGTTGTATTTAATCCATTTACTTCCGCGTTTGTCAAAGCCCCCTGTGCCTTATAAAGCCCACAACGATGAACTCCCCACAGGAATGATGAGAAAATCAATTTAGGTTTGAGTTGACTGACATTTGAGTTCACAATGCCCGCGAATGATAGATCCGCGAATGATATATCGCTAAGATGGATACAAGAGCTGAAAGTAATCATGATTGGATATTGCTGAGGAACTGAAGCGAGTCTGTTGAGGAGGTCAGAGGAAGTCATGCTTCCCTAGAAATGGAAAGAAATACTCAATTAGTCGCATGTGGAGTATGAAGAGCTGCTCAGAAAATATAAATGAGGGGACATCTAAATAAATAATATATATATATTATATATTTATATATTGTGTACGTTCATCAAATAGATTTTACAAGTATATATTTACATTAACAATTTACATGAATAGGCTACCGATGGATTAATAACAGATCAGATCTTCCATCACTATACCATAAGGAATCTATGGCATGTGATTTATTTCTTCAAGAAAATAAATAAATGAAGTAATAAGTTCGATAAGCATCGTAACACGCCTCTGAACCTCCTTTCGCTAACGAACCGCATACCACGATAATCATCACCCTGCTTACGGAAATTAATATCTCGCGTTGAATTTCGGTTCTCGGACGGTAATTACCGTTACCCACGGAAATTAATTCTTTAACTCGGGCGGAGGGTAATTTGAGGCCTATTCCCTGCCCCTGGACCAGGGGGGTGGGGTGGGGGGCGATTTTCCCCCGAGGTTTATATCCGAGCACGCCGGAATTTATACTCCACTCTGATATCACGCGAATTTATAGGTGGCAGAGCTGACGGCTCAATTTTCAGAATAGCATCCGTTGCAAAAGTTAATAGTCTTTTAGAAGTGCGTGTTTGGTAGGGTACTTTATTGGACACCCCTTCCCCCAGCCCCCATTAGGGGGGGTTAGTTGTGAGACGGAGAAATACAGGGGAGGGAGAGAAGACAGGCATATTGATTGTGGTGAAGTACCGTTATGCGGATGTGTAGGTACTGCTGCTGTGACGGTAATTTGTAGGTTATTTTCTGTTATAGCTGAAGATTCCGGAATTATAACTATAATTATAATTATATATATATGTATATATAGTATTATACATGTAATGTGTGTATGTCTTAATTGTGTGCATATGTATGTGTGTATGGTGCACATATACTTCCATACATATGCACACCTAGATACATACACACATTATATGTATTATATATAATTTCATAATTAAAATTCGGAATTCTTCGCCTGTAACAGAAAATAACCACCAAATTACCGCCACAGCTGTATACATCGGCATAACAGTACTTCACCATAACCGATATGCCTGTATTTCTGGTCTTAATGGACGTAAGACTATCCATATGGACTCATAAATGCAAATTGATATATACTGTCAAGTGTTCACTATATATTCAAATATACTCAATACGCATTATCTGCGCGTATGTTATATAAGTATATATTGTGTATTATATAAATATATATGTGTAAGTAATTTGTGTTCTATCACGTCCTGTTCTGTGCTTCGGAACGCACGCTGCTAGCGGTGCTTCAGCCCCCGAAAGTCGTTCTTATAAACAGAAAGCGTGACTGGGCGAGTCGAAAATGGCATTGGAGGGGAGGGGGGAGGGGGGAAGCAAGGTGTCGTTGGTGCTCTTTGAAGGTACCTCTCTCTCTCTCTCTCTTTCTCTTCTTTTAAAGAGATGAGATTGGAGTGTCTTCCCAAACAAATGGTTTTTTGGGATGCTGCTGCTGCTGCTGCCTGCTGGCTGCTGCTGCTGCTGCGCGTTCCTGTTCCTGGTGTGATGGTGGTGGATCCTTCCATTACTCTCAACGTAACGAGGTATTACAGACACCTGAACTACACGTGCAGACGTGTGGGACACATGCACTAGTTATATGTATATATATATATATATATATATATATATATATATATATAATATATGTGTGTGTGGTGTGTGTGTGTGTGTGTGTGTGTGTGTGTAGTGTGCGTGTGAGAGAGAGAGAGAGAGAGAGAGAGAGAGAGAGAGAGAGTGAATACAATACTCATTTTGAAGCAGTGAGCATGCTCTGTAATATGCTCTAGGATTGTTTACGTAATTGCAATGAAGTTATCATTAAATACATTTTTCAAAGTGAGAGAGGAAGAGAGAGAGGATAGAGAGGATTTTTATGTTTGATTTGTTAAATTTTTTATTTTTATTAATAATATTTTATATTTGTATTTATTTTTTTTCTTCACTCGCGCAATTTTCCCTAGTTAGGGGTTGGGCTGTGGCTGAGCAGTTGTTGACCTTCTGGATTATGAAGAAGACTTTTGGGTTGTGGATTCTAGCCCCTATGTCCTGATCCCCTTTGGTTATAACCCACAGCAGTCGGCTAATTATCGGGCGCTAAAATCAGCCACATATCAGCACAGGCTGCATGTCTGCGCAAAAACTCACTGGAAGATGAAGAGGTTTATAGGCAAGATACAATAAAGGAAGGGGAAAAGTCAAAGCTATGAGCCTGAAAGGTTTTGCAATGGTATACATTAGTTGAAATGTACTCTTAAATACGCTGGGATGTGACATAATACAAAGAAACTTACAGTCGGTTGAAATGTACTCTTAAATACGTTGGAATGTGACATAATACAAAGAAACTTACAGTCGGTTGAAATGTACTCTTAAATACGCTGGGATGTGACATAATACAAAGAAACTTACAGTCGGTTGAAATGTACTCTTAAATACGCTGGAATGTGACATAATACAAAGAAACTTACAGTCGGTTGCAACTGTTAACAGCAGAGAAGTGTTGGGAAAGTAATCCTTCTGGATGGCAGAGAAGAGATGTGCAATTTACGACCCCATTACCACTTTTTTATTTTTTTTTCTCCAGAGCGCAGCGGACCATTGTGTTGTTTCTTAATGGAAAATTGACAGGGATATCGCTATGGTGTTGTTTGGAACAGATTTACTACATTCTCCAAAATCTTTAAAGTTTAGCGGAGACTTTTGAATGTAACGGTTTCTTGGACAGGTGTAATGAATTGATGCCATCAGCAGTAAGATTTACTGTGAAGGTGGGAAATTATTGTAGTGTGCCCTTTATAGATTGCCCTTATACTTTGTATATATATATATATATATATATATATATATATATATATATATATATATATATATAGTAATTAATAATGATGTGCTATCATTCAGTATGCACAGAAAACCTGCCAGTGTTTATGAATGTATGCAGGTGTTTTTTCTCTGACCACAACAGTTAAGGTGAAGGAATAATCATTCACCTGTATGTTCTTATAAAGTATTACATGTATGTATCCCTGAATGCATAATTGATAAATTAGATGCAATTGGAAATACTGTCAAGAAGTTAAAGTATTCTAGCATAATATTAGACGATGTATTTGGAACAGTAAAATGGGATTATGGTAATAACAAAACTTACTTGCACGTCCAAACAGTAATAACTGTAAAGATATTCCCCATTTGCTTACACACTTGAATGTTGTATTTAAGAACAATAATACAGTTAAAAATATCGTGCAAAGAGCTCTCCTGTCATATTCTTTGGAAGCTTGAATTTCAAGTAATGACCACTGTGGGCTTATCCCATATGAATAAAGTTCATCTTTCTGAATTATAATTTTCCATACCATAAAAAATTTTAATGTATACACTGGATAAATATATTTTTTTATTATTATTATAAGGTCATGCCATGAATTGGACAGGTGCTAATAAGTTGGTATGTCTAAAAATATATTGGAGCAAAATGTGACTGAGTATGAAAGGTGTCAGTAAAAATGTGAATATCCAAAAGAAATATG
>NC_087216.1:12297594-12302594 GCF_015104395.2 Macrobrachium nipponense | reverse complement strand
CGGAAATGTAATATAAATACTCAGGTACTGTGGAACTCCATCAAGGGAAAATGTTATTCCTTACTCAAGGAACGTCACTTCAGCGTCTCCTTCTGTTTCTCCTTTAATAAATTTATACAATTCAGCGTCTCTCGTTTCTCTTGATTGATAAATTTACACAATTCAGCGTCTCCTTTTGTTTCTCTTGATAGATATATTTATACGATTCAGCGTCTCCTGTTTCTCTTGATTGATAAATTCATACAATTCAGCGTCTCCCGTTTCTCTTGATTGATAAATTCATACAATTCAGCGTCTCATTTTGTTTCTCTTGATAGATAAATTTTATACAATCATCGCGTCCTCCTGTTTCTCTTTATCAATAGATTTATACAATTCAGCGTTTCCTGTTTCTCTTGATTGGTAAATGTATCCACTTCAGCGTCCCCTTCTGTTTCTCTTTATTAATATATTTATTTATAGATATACTCATAAATTTATTAAAGTAGCAGCCTTTCTGTTCAGTGTGTGATGCTGTTGTACGTTCGTCGGTTGTGTTCTGTTTCATGCTCATAAGTAATGTTGCAAAATGGGGACTAATACGGAAAATTTCCGCACCCAACCTGTTCTTTGTTCGAAAGGACTTGAAAAAAAAGGTAAAATTCGAGCTTTTGTTTTATTCTGAACAGGCAGGTAAGTTTATGCGTGCAGTGCTTATTCTAAGTGTATTGTCAGCCTTCTTTGAATATTGAATGAAGAAATGTACGGAAGCTTCTTTGTTTTAAAGATTTAGTCATTTTTATGGCATCGCCTTTCCTCTTTGCTGAACTAGGACAGGGCTTTATCTTCAATTTTAGGTCTTTTATTTTATAAGACTATTTTGAAGTATTTTATTTTTCGTTTGAAGCTGAGATAATGGTTAGAATCCTAAAATGGAAACGGTCGCGTTTTATTCGTTCCAAACTTATTGAATGGTAGTAGTAAAAATTGAATGATAGTAGTAATAAATATTCTTTGTGATAATGTTTTTAAATGATATGGTAATTGACGGACTAACTTTCAACGATTGATTGTAAACGTACCTATATAATTGTGGGCGATTCAAAAACCTGCTTTAGTGCCAGACCGGTATTTCTCGATGACAGATTGCTAATTTGGGGCTTCATTTTGCCCAGGTCGTTTGCACGACAATGCAAAGGTCTGCATCTGTTGTGACATTGACCACTGACGTCAGTTATAAATTCTGTCACCGTTTCGTGATCCTGTATCCTCTCAGTTTTTCTCCTCTCTCAGTCTCTCTCTCTCTCTCTCTCTCTCTCTCTCTCTCTCTCTCTCTCTCTCTCTCGTAAAAGATTTTTTTTGAAGTAGTTTTCGAATACCATCGATTGAGTTTGGGTGCGATTGTGAGCAAATCAAGTGCCGTATTTCATTGATCTTATACGGTTTATATGAATATTTTTAAATTATCAGACTTTTTGTTTTTCCTTATTTGTAGCCTTTTTAAAGAGCATCATTTTTATTTTAACAATTAGTTGAACCATTGGATGGAATAGCGTAATACTCTTGGAGGTACGCGAGAATTGTTTGGGAATCAGTGTTTAATTTAATGAGCTATCGCCTGGAAAAAGCTGATTGATAGTTGACGTGTTTCTCCTCTTAAGCAGGCATTTTACTGTCCAGAATTCCTTTTGGTTCATGTTAGGTTTTTTTTTTTTTTTGGGGTTTTTTTAAAATGGCAAAATCGTACGATGGCTTTTGTTCTAGACGGTTAAATTCTTTTAGGTACAAACCCTGATTTCCTCTGTTTTGCAGGTGATATCCTATAAGCTTAATTTATTATTATTATTATTATTATTATTATTATTATTATTATTATTATTATTATTATTATTATTTATTATTCTACTACTCGGAAGATAAACCCCTATTTATATGGAACAAGCCTACAGAGGTCATTGACCTGAAATTTAAGCTTCCAAAGAATAGGACGTTGATTTAAAAGAAGTTATTGAAGATGATAGGAAATGCGGAAAAAAGAAATTGGATATTTGGAAAGGAAAAAAAAGAGGTAAATGAATAAATAACGAATAAACAGATAAAAATATAAATAAATGAATGAGATACCAGGTGAATAGTTACAGGGCATTGCGTCATCGCTGGAACAGAAATTTAAGGCAAATCAGATCTTTTTGTTCGTAATAGTCTAATCTGGTCTGCACTGTAATTTGAACTTATTTTTTTTTTGTTTTTTATTTATTTATTTTTTTACCTGCTACGCCATCTTCCTCAGGGAAGGGGCATAAAGGGCGCAAGCCACCGTGATCCCCAAACTCAATTTCTTGCCTTGACTTATCCATCCGTGAGCGGACGTATGAAGTAAAGGCATATCTCTTTAAGTACGGCGATATTGATCCGTATTTGGGACGTGACCTGCAAAGGTGACCTTTGACCGAGAATTGCAAGGCTCCTGGGTTTTATTTTCAAGGCATTGTCCCATTCCCTATTCATGCGAAGAATCAAGACCGTCCCTCGTTGTATAAGATGCAATAGGTACAGAGGTTCGCTAGTAGGAGTTGATGACTACGTTGTGTTATTAAAGGGAAACGAAGGAAAGAATCATAAGGCAGGGTCATAGTTTTGCGACAATAATAATAATAATAATAATAATAATAATAATAATAATAATAATAATAATAATGATAATAATAATTAATAATAATAATAAAACAACACTACAGCAAGATCTCCAACTGAACATTTGCATTTTTCTTTTATGTGAAGGATTTTTCTGCAATAATAATAATAATAATAATAATAATAATAATGATAAATTATTATTATTATTATTATTATTATTATTATTAATGTAGAAAAATTCTTCACATAAAAGAAAAATGCAAATCTTCAGTTAGAGATTTTCCTGTAGTGTTTTTGTTACATATTACAGAAAGCCGAAAATGAAAACGAAAGTACCGCCAGTTTCCAAAAACTGGTTGGTTCCCCGGACCAACCAGAAGCGGTCGTCTCTCGATCTCGCTATTGCGGTGACTTCCTATACTCTGTTTTTTTTTTCCATATGTCCATCCGTCTGTGGTGTTTGCGCATGGTAACACTGCGTCCCGGGCTTTAAATAATGTCCTATTTCGAATATTAACGATGTAATTCGCATACAGTAAATTATTAAAACACTTCAGTTGCAAATGTACACCCAGATATCCTTTTATATACCTAAAACTTACACATAGCGTAACTATTTAAAGCCCGGGACGCAGTGTTACCATGCGCAAACACCATAGGCGGATGGACAGATGGAAAAAAACAGAGTATAGTATAGTAACCCTCGAGTCTTTGTGAAGCCAGGTGCTTACAGGAAGTATGACTCAATAATCTTTACTATAGTAGATTCACATCACCGGTGCATCCTATGCCAGTCCCTTACGACGCTCCTGATTGGCTTTTGATAAGCCAATCACGAGGCTGGAAACTCTCAGTCTCTCTCAAGAGTTCACATAGGCAGGATGGATATTCCACCTCTACTGAGGGATACGTCTTTCAAAAGCATCCCTCATGAGACATAGAACATACATCCTGCCTATATGAACCCTCGAGAGAGACTGGGAGTTTCCAGCCCTGTCATTGGCTTATCAACAGGCAATCAGGAGCGTAGTAAGGAACTGGCCTAGTCATCAAATGCACGGTTGATGTGAATGTACTATTGGGCCTCAGTGGCGTGGTTGGTATGGGCTTTACCTCCCACCTCGGTGGCCGCGAGTTCGATTCTCGGGCATTCCATTGAGGGGTCAAAGATGTGTATTTCTGGCGATAGAAGTTCACTCTCGACGTGGTTCGTAAGTCACGTAAAGCCGTTGGTCCCGTTGCTGAATAACCACTGGTTCCTTGCAACGTAAAAACACCATACAAACAGTCAGTAATCAGTACTAAAGTGTTATGCACTTAGCCACCATATGGTAGAATCAATATTATGGACAGTTATTATTGAGTATTTAAAAACTACACTAGGTAGGGGTCTTGAAGGATTTATATGCTTAGGAGAGAAAGGAAAAGCAACAGGCAGTGAAGAACCCAAACACCTCTGATTAATATTTCTGATTACATTGGAACACACTAATCTATAAAACCGTGTTAAGTGAAAGCCTTTTACAGATATTTTTATTATTATTACTCAGAAGATGAACCCTATTCATATGGAACAAACCCACAGGGATCACTGACTTGAAATTCAAGCTTCCAAAGGATTTGGTGTTTATTAGGAATTAAGAGATGAAGAAGTAAGATAACAGAAAATAAGGAGTAAAACTAAGCACACATCATGAGGAATATGTAAGAGGCGGAGCAATGGAAGCAACACGAAAGCAATAACAAGCAGACAAAGTTGTCGCTTGCTGTCTGCAGGTTAGAGCTGACTGCTCGGGGTCACTCGTCCACCTTGCTTGATTATTTAACCAGGTAGCCCGCTGGAACATGTCCAGGTAGGAATTCTTTTTTTCTTCTTTTCGGGGAGGTGGGAGGGGGACGGGTGGGGGGGGGGGGGATGGGCGGTTTGAGGTGAGCTAGGGTTGATTGGTCAGTTAGCCGGGGGAAAAAAATTCCATCGGGATTTGGAATTGTTATTAGGACAGAAAATTCAGTTGGCCTATTTGGTTTTATCGCTGATATTTCTGAATGTTATTAGTTGATGTATTAGTACTTTTAAGCAATAATTATTGCGTTTTCAAAAACGTAATGCTTCTTGTCTTGATTTAAAGTTTTTAAAGAAGCAGTATGGTAGTTTGCACGTCACACATTCAGTAAAATTAGTTTCAAATGAAGGCTCTATCTACTATGTATGTTGACAAAAAATAATTTTTTTTTACCCGTAAATGTCCCAATGACCCTAAATGCTCTTGAAATCGTCTAAAGTAACTTTTATTGTGGATTTCTGCTTATAACGAATTCCATTTTGTTTCGTATTTCTCTTGATTTTCTCCCAGTCTTTTGTGTGAGGGAGGATTGTCGGTGTA
>NC_087216.1:12280094-12295094 GCF_015104395.2 Macrobrachium nipponense | reverse complement strand
TAACATATATATTACCTGACCTGACAGTTCATTATGCAGCATGTCAGTAATCTTTTTGTTGTATTAAGTACCTTTGTTTCTATTAATTATTGGGATATCCACGCATTAGGAGGGATAAAAATGTTAATGGAAAATCCATTTATACTTCCCACTTGCTATTACCCCAATCTTGACTGTGTTCATTGGCTAATGAATAATTGCATCCATTACAAGACCTCGCTATTAAATTTGTTTGTCTTTATTTATTTATTTATTTATAGCTTTCTTTACTTGTCACAGAAGAGTTTATGTGGTTTTCGGTGTTGCTTTGATGTTTATATATTTATTCGTGTTTATTATGTTGTAATGAATGTCTTTTATTGTCGTTTTTTTCCTCTGTACGTGTAAGGGAAAGGGAAGTAAGATATTGCTTTCGCTGAATCCCCAGTGCCATTTTTGGAAACCTTCTTCGGTGAAGCAGAAGTAGCAATCACAAAGGGTGATTTTAATCTCTCTCCTTAATCATCCTCTTCTTCTATCTCTCCCGCGCCCTTCTTTTGAGCATTATCTGCGTTTCCCTTCGTTCGTGTTTCTACTCTCGTATTTGCGGCGTCATTCTCTCTCTCTCTCTCTCTCTCTCTCTCTCTCTATCTCTCTTTGTGTATTTGTTCATTCACGTGGCATTTTCCCCTTTCTTTTTTTGATGTACATTCTTGTGATATTGAATTTTCCTTCCTCTGTATCTCTGCTTCCATATTTTTTGACACGATTTTTCCAAGAAACGTTTGAAGTCGAAGAAGCGACACCATTCTGTTTACGTAAAGTGGCGTCGCAGCGGTTGTGCCTTCTTTATCTTGAATAAGACCAGTGATAAAACTGCCAGTCATACGATTCTTAAAACAAAATATCTGCTGGCGCTTTCGAAAAATGAAAGTGGGTCTGTTTAACTACCTTTCTTATGCAATTCACTTTCTTTCCTCTCTCTCTCTGACTGTTTTTAATTTTTTCTCTCTCATTTCTGATGACCTTTTGATATCACTTCTCAATTTCTCTCAGTTGGGAATCTGGTTCGAATTTATTCCAGTGAAGCGAAGCAAATCTGAAACCATTGTAAACATGGCTCGGTCAAGATAGAGGAAATGATTACCTAAGCTTTATACTGGGTGACGTAAGTGTCGTGTCAGTTATGAAAATTTTTTTTTAATTCCCTGTTCTGTACTGATAAGCTGTCGAAACTCCTGGCGACGGTGAGCAAGATTAATCGTTTAAGAAGAAATGATTTTGCAATGTGATTCGCCATACAATTGTTACTCTTTACTGAAAAAGAAAGAATCTCTCTCTCTCTCTCTCTCTCTCTCTCTCTCTCTCTCTCTCTCTCTCTCTCTCTCTCTCTCTCTTCAGTTGATCAGGGGCGTCAGTAGTATGACTTCGGTATCTTTTCATATATTTGCTTCAATCGCTTTTCTGTTATGCTAAGAACCCCTTTTACTTGAGTAAACCCAAATTTAGGCAGTTTAAATGTTTTAATATCTTTAGGCTTTGGCAGATTTTCTTCGCCCCCTCCATGGCTTTTCCTACTATACCACATCGTCACTGGTACAGTTCATGACCTGTGACCCGGATTTCATATTCTTGTATTCATTTTTTGACTTTCTTTCACGGAAGCAGGAGGGAATATCCATTCGCATGGTTAATAACGGATGCCATTTTTATTTCGAAGAACTATTGGGTGCAGAAGGCATTTTCCTACGCTCGGAGGAAAGGAAGGAAAGTCTTTTGTGTGTTATCTGTCTGCTATGTATATTGATTTCAACTCTCTTGAATGCGACTAGTTGCGTAGATATTGGTTGTCCAGAATAATCCTACTTCATTTCAGTTGTTGATTTATTTAAACTGCGTCGAAGGCAGATCTATTTATTTATTTATTTATTTTTTGAG
The DNA here is from genome assembly GCF_015104395.2 of Macrobrachium nipponense. NCBI lineage: Eukaryota > Metazoa > Arthropoda > Malacostraca > Decapoda > Palaemonidae > Macrobrachium > Macrobrachium nipponense. The sequence goes on along the minus strand of NC_087216.1, from coordinate 12,293,177 downwards.
TGTTGGTTTAGTTTACATCGTCATTATCTTCTCTGACGTAAAATTGATTTTGAAAGGGGGGTAACTTTAGTACCTCAAATCATGGTGTCCTTATAAAAATGTGTTACTTCCAAATGTCTTATTTCTTTCTTGTCACTGCTGTCGAGATTTTGTTAACCATGAAAGTTTCGTTATTTTAGAAATCTCGCAATTTCTGTTTGTTAGGTTGTGGCATCGGCTCAATTTTCCTTCGTTTATGCTTGATTCATTGCGATGGACTTGGAAGACGAATAAGGTATTAATAGATATGAATTCGAAAGTAAAATAAAGTAAGATCAAGGACGCCACTTTGTAGATATGTTATTTAGAAGAATAAAGTAAAATAGGTTTTTTTTCTCTCGATACTGGAACCAGATTGCTTGCTGGTAAGGATTTTAGTTTATTGCAATATTTCACGCTTTCATTTATATACTTAAAGTTCCAACAGAGTTTATTTTGATGGGACCAGATTAAAATGAGCACATTTATAGCTATTATTGTAAGAATTGAGACTTTGTCGGAGCATGGGGTCTGTACCCTTGTTACTATAATTTGGACTGTCACATCTTTTGTAATGTGTCATCTTAATTTTGTCATAATCTACACTGTTAGAGACTTGAACTACGGCGAGTTTATAGCCACCGTTGGCTATAACTTGCAGCTATCGGTACTATAGTTTTGGCGATGCCAGTACCTTCGTGCCAGAAGAGCTATATATATAACCAATGCTATCGCAATTTATGGTTTCATAACCTTTCTTTCATGGCCTTTCATGGCATTGAATGAAAAAGATTTCATATTTTGAAAGATTAACTTCTTCAATAAGGTGATTTAGGAAGGGGCATTAGAAGGATTATGCTGTCCTTTAGTTTATCGGGAAGAATTCAGTTTCTGTTATTAATGCCATTTTTAGCTCTCTATCTTTCCTCCCTTTTATTTTCTTCAACGAGCAGCCCTGGGAATATTGTTGAATTACATGAGAAGTCAGTAGTATTGACTTTTATTCTCTTGATTTTTATGTAATTATGAATTCTTGGTGTCGCTTCCGCTTGCAAGTATTGTTGTATGATTTATTTTGGTTGTCGCTCAAACATGGTGCTCAAATCTCATCACATTTTTCTTTTTCATAGGATCTCTCTCTCTCTCTCTCTCTCTCTCTCTCTCTCTCTCTCTCTCTCTCTCTCTCTCTCTCTCTCTCTCTCTGTGTGTGTGTAATCAGTTAATGGAACATCTAGAAAAAAATAATTTGATTTCTAACACTCAACATGGATTCCGTAAAGGTTTATCAACAGAAACAGCTTTGATGAAATTAACAGATGAAATTTATAAAAATATTGATAGAAAAAAAAGTTTCCATATTAATTTTATGCGACCTATCAAAGGCATTCGATAGTGTCAACCATGATGAAATGTGTGAATCTCTTAAGGAACATCACATTGATACTTTCTGGTTTCGAGATTACGTGGGAGATAGGAGTCAGGTAGTTAGATTAGGAGACGTAAATTCTTGTATTGAAAAGGTTGAATTTGGGGTCCCACAGGGATGTCCTAGGCCCAATTCTGTTTTTAATCTACGTTAATGATATGATTAAATACATAGAAAACTGCCTGCTAATTCAATATGCTGATGACACCCAAGTTCTTTTGGCTGATCAAATAGAAAATCTAGATGCCTTGATTAAAAGGACTGAACTAATATTGCTCAAAATTAAGAAATATTTTCTAAGAAAAGGGCTATTATTAAATGCCACAAACACAGTGCATGTTTGTGGTAGCTCACAGTATATTAGCAAAATTCCAGATGACATTGTAATAAAATGCGATGGGGATAAAGTAAAGAATAAGTCACATGTACATTCATACTACATTGACGAGCTGAGTAGAAAAGTCAGTGGCATTCTAATGTATCTAAGTAGAGTAAAAGATTACTTTGATGATACTACTCGAGCCTTGATTGTGGTAAAGCCTGGTCCTGAGTGTAATAAACTACTGTATTAAGATATGGGGGGGTAACTAATGATATGCACATGGAAAAAGCTCAAAAAATCCAAAAAACAAAATTTGCAGGTAGAGTAGCCGTTATTGGGGTGAAAAAACACGATCACATCACCCCAACCCTCCAGCAATTAAAGTGGATAAAATTAAAAGAAAAGTGTATGTACGATGTTTGTGTTTTTGTTTTTAAAAGTTTGAGAAAAGAATATCCCAACTGGCTATACACATTTCCTACAGTTGGTAATGTAGGAATGCATTAACAAGACAGAATGAAAATCTATACGTAGACAGCTACGAACAGATTTGGGTTCACGCTCGATGGCAATAAGGGGCCCAGCTTGCTGGAATAAACTACCTCTGGAATTAAGAAAATGTAAGATGTTAGTTCTGATTTTTTCAAAAGGAAACTTAAGCAATACTTCTTAAATGTTACTTGAATGTATATATATCCTAGAATTTTACAATCCAATTATTGTGAATTTTATGTAAATAATTTATTATAATGTATGTAGCAGAATAACCATTTATAATGGAATAAAGGTTTTTGACTTTGACTTTGACTCTCTCTCTCTCTATCTCTCTCTCTCGGTTTTTTTTTTTTTTTTTTTTTTGCGCGCTTTTGTTTAGCCATTTCAGTATTGTGGAGGATTTTTCATCTTATCAGTTTAATTCTTGAAACTTACATCTCTTCGATAAAGTATTCAAAATATTTTTGCTTGTCAAAGAATGTTTGTGAAATTTAAAATCTGTATATTGAATTATTATAGTTTGTCCAAAAATATATCTGGTCATTGTTGAAGACATAGGTCCGTTGGGAAATCTCATTAGGCTTTGTAATTACTGTATTAGTGTTATTTTTTTCTCCAGTAATAAGGCTTGAAAACGGCTGAAGACCTCATGCATTACCCACTAATGCGTGATCGATTTACTTTGGCATTTTGTGGCGTCTTTGTTCCGAAACAATTTCGGGAGAGTTTTAGAATTTGCATTATTCATGAAATATTGGAAAACCTATTGGAAAATGTTTATTGGACTTTTTTTTCATATGCTGCTAATGAACCGGGTGTTTGTTACCATTACTTTTATGGATTTTATTTCTTAGTGGAATGGTTAGTAAAATCGTTTTACGATTCCAGTGGTATTATTCTTGTTCACCGAAACAGATTCTTGATGATCACACTTAAAATTCTTTGGACCTATTTCTTTGCAACGAGAGTTCTAATGCGTCAATCGGGGTGTTTTAAAGTATTTCAATTTAAGTGTAGTTGGTGAAGCTGGAATAGTTTTTTTTTTTTTTTTTTTTTTTTTTTTTTTTTTTTTTTTTTTTTTTTTTTTAAATGAAGGCTCAGCAAGTAGACTTATGTATACCCGTAGACTCATCTATAGACTTATTATTAGCTCTCGATAAGGGCTAAGGGCCAGTGGAAGGGAGTAACATGGTCCAAAAAGCCTGTATGTAATAACTTTGTAATGGAATAAAGAATCTGGCTTTTGCATTATTGCGTCTTTTTGTGCATCAAGTCTTTGGGTTTTGATTTTGTACTTGGATGTGTTACAGAAAGGGAGCCATGTTTTGAACGTGCTTAGATTTGTTATAGTAAGGGAGATGTTCTAAATATGTTCAGATGTGTTAATTTGATGTATTACAGAAAGGGATACGTATTATGAATGTATTTAGATGTGTTACAGAAAGGGAGACGTTTTTTTTTATTTTATTTATTTATTTATTTATTTATTTATCCATTTATTTATTTTGGTACTTGAGTGTGTTACATAAAGGGAGACGCATAATAAGATATTAACTATTAGTATGCACCTTTTAGCTGGACCGTTGGTTTAGAGGTTAGTGTCGTGGTACGCCACTCAGATGTCGCGGGCTAGTGTCTCCCCCAGGGCGATGAAAAATTACTTGCTGTGTATCATGATCAGTTGCTCCTGTTGCTGCTGCTGTGTTGGGTCTGCATGGTCAGTATGGTCGTGGCTTGCCACCTCGGCGGCCACGAGTTCAAATCTCGGGCATTCCACTAAGGTGTAAGAGATGTGTATTTCTGGTGATAGAGGTTCACTCCCGACGTGGTTCGGAATTCATGTAAAGCCTTTGGTCCCGTCGCTGAATAACCACTGGTTCCATCCAACGTAAAAAACACTATGCAAACAAACAAACAAACAAACAAACAGTCTTTGGAAGCTTGAATTTGAACCCAATAGCCCCTGTGTGCTTGTTTCGTGTGAATGGGTTTCATCTACTGAAATAATAATAATAATAATAATAATAATAATAATAATAATAATAATAATAAAAATAATAATAATTTACTTTAAATATTTGCTGGCAATTGTTTTCCGTCTTTCCGACAAACCTTTCCATTACCCTCCAGGGGTTTTGCGAAGAATGTTCTCATTGTTATGAGAGAACATTTTCGGGTAAGAAACTCTCAGCGATTGTGCGAGGATATGAAAACATAACGGCGATCCCAAATAGCTTCAAGGGGAACGTGGCTTCTCATATCGGATCGTGAAGAAGGCTGGTGTTTGCATGTCCTTAGTGTCTTTCCGTTACAGCGACTTTCCAGTTTCTGTATACAACTATATATCTATATATATAGATATATATATATATATATATATATATATATATTATTATATATATCATATTAATTTTTTCGTAAAGGTTTTCTGAACTGTCTTGTAAACTCACATGCCATACCTACATGCATACATATATGCATATATATGTGTATATATATATATATCTATATATATATATATATGTATGTATATAAACAATCAGCTGTCAGAAAAGATATAATAAAAACAACAGACGACTTCTAACTGCGAGTAAATTATGCAATTTTTGTTTTCTTTTTAACTGACTGCATTTCATTCTCTCCGCTATTCAAACCTTAAATATATGAAGGCAAAAATATGTCGTTCTCGTATTGATGTGCATGTACGTTCGTTGCTGTCTGAAGAATATTTAGCTAGAAAATTGCTTATGTCCTTTATTCCAAATCACATGAACATAAAATACGTGTTCGTCCTAAGAGATAATGTTGTTCTAATAAGTTCTCGAACCTCTGATGTATAACATAATACTTCGATATACGAGGGTTGAGAGGAAACGAGAATTATTTTATATAATAATATCTTTTTGGAGACACAAATAAATTGATTGGAAGTCGAAATGACATAAACTCCGATAATATTCCTTCTATCTGTGACAAGTTTTATTTATTACATTATCCTCTATTTCCCCAGTTACTTGGTTTTGGAGCCTGATGAGTTTCTTCTCTCTCTCTCTCTCTCTCTCTTCTCTCTCTCTCTCTCTCTCTCTCTCTCTCTCTTTTTTTTTAAGAAACTTTTGTTTATGCATTTTGAGGTTAGGGACAAAGTCAAGCCAGAAGCGACACGTGGTGACCTTGTTGGTTCCGAAGTTAAGGAAAGAATCGCGATTCAGATTTTTTGTCTTCCTGAAGGCACGAAATTGAAAATCATATTCTCGGATGTAAGTTATTTTTTTTAATTAAAATTACTAGTTTTGATGTCGGTTTTCCAACTAAAAGTCTGATTGATATGCTTTTATATTCATTACTTTTTTGTCATAGTATTTTAGATGCGTTAAAATGTATCCATTTTTTAAATTTATGGTTCATTTCTTGTATATAAGATGAAATGCTCGCATTAATATTTTTTAGTTATTTTTTTATTGTATACTTGTATCAGTTAGAATTTATGAATATACATTAAACTCTGTCGAGAAGTTAACGCGAACGTTTGTTGTTGTCATTTCATTTATATGTTATTTATGTTTCTCTCTACACTGGAATTTTTCTTTTCAGATTATGTCCCTTGTTTATTCTGTTAAATGCTTATACGGCAATGGAAATGATTAGAGTTTAGTTTCAAAGCATTGGGTACATTAATTTGAAAATTATTCAGTGTTGTTAATGCACATAATTAATCAACAGAATTACTTGGAACTTTTAAATGATCTACCCTTTGTGATATTTTTGTAATAGTGCTTTCTGCAGTCTTATGATGATAATTAATGTGTGAAATGTCCGCCCGCGTGCAATTGTCTTGCATTCATGTTTATTGCATGAATATAAGCGTTTATGTAACTTGACATTTATTGAAATGATTAAAGGGTAAGTGCGTGGGAGAGGTCTCATGTATGTTTATCGAGAAGTGCATGCAATGTGTTGCCCGTATGTTTCTGCAATGAGGACGTAGCTAATTTGATTTGTAGTTATTAGTTCTCACTGGATCAGTGAACTATAGTTTATCCATCCATTTATTAGTGTCTTTCCTTTTCGACTGACCGTCATTGCGTCTGTGCAAAGCCAGTCTTTTTATTGCAATTCCTACAGTTAAAGGAATTTACCGTTAAAAGGATTTCTGTCAAACTTGTTTTAGAGGGATGTCAGTCCATCTGTCTGCCTGTCAGCTTGTCCGTTGCATTTACCTGGACCTCTGGACTTTGTAGCTCCTCCTACGCTGTTGAAGGCGCTGTAGTGAAACGTTGTACAAAGGTACACAGACCATCGTGTTCACATGTGCTCGAACAAACTTTCCATTTATTCGAATGCTCTAAGTGAGTAGTTTGGGCTGTAGAGGATATGCTATGCTTTTAGGAATATTCCTAGAGTGCTCGGTAAAAAATGAGTCGTATTTGTTTGGTAAGTGCAGCAGATTTTTCCAGTAATAAGTAATCATATTAAAACCTCTTGTTTCATTAGAATCGATTTTACCCTTTTTTCAGGTGAAGCAGCAAATGGTAATTATCATTCCAAGAGGTGTTTAAGAATCGTAAAATTAATTTTTTATCTGTATTTATTTATTTATTTATGTAATTTATTTATTGAATTTTTTGTGGTACTTGTTAGGGACTGGCATGCTGACTTTGAGGCTGCTCTCCAGGTCTCTGTATGGTGGTTACGTTTATTTTTTATTAATTTATTTATCTTTCTTATTAATTTATTTATCTTTCTCTTTTTGTGCCGATTTTTCATCTTTGGTTCTCCTTCAAGGGGATGGGTGGTGCTGCCCTCTCTTCCCTATTGCTTTTCCCACAAGTATCTCTCTCTCTCTCTCTCTCTCTCTCTCTCTCTCTCTCTCTCTCTCTCTCTCTCTCGGTGGTGGGGAGAGGCAGTATTCCGTAGATTATCATTTTATTTTTATACAGCATTTTGGGAAAGCACCTAATACTTATTGTATCCATTTTGATACTTTTTACTGCCAGATATTATGAAAGTATGTCTTAAACATGGTGTCGATAGTGTAAGAGGTAATTATTATTTTCCATTATTTATATATATATATATATATATATATATATATATATATATAATATGTGTGTGTGTGTGTGTGTATGTATGTGTATATGTATAATGTGTGTGTGTTTGTATTTGGTATTATTGTGCATGTTTGCTGTTCCTGCTTTTATTTTCTGTTTGAAAACACTGATAAAAGCGAAGTAACGCAACAAAGTTTTTGTACAGATAGTGTCCGTTTAAAGCCATTAAACATCCTGATTTGAAAGACATCCGATTGATCCTGAAAAGTTCAATTTTCATCTCGCAGTCATGATAATGAACAAGACTCGGCCCTATTATCCTTTTATGCTGATTTTGAATCCATGAATATATCCATATCTGTTGATGGGGAGAGAAGATCAAAGCTTGGGTTTTGTACAGTCCCCTGTTTGTTTTTAACATTTTATTTCATCATTTAATCCTCATCGTCATCATCGTATGATATTATTAATATTTGCGTGGATAAGAAGAAGAATAATGATGGTAGTGAGGTAAAGGAGGAGGAGGATGATGACGGGGGTGAGGAAGGGGATGGGAGGAGGAGGAAGGAGAGGAGGAGGAGGGAGGAGGAGGAGGAGGAGGAGGAGGAGGAGGAGGAGGAGGATTAGACAAATTGAACGTAAGTTAAATTTTTCTTTTCATATCTAATTGTTGCTCGTATTCTTACATATTCCAATTTTTCCTCTTTCGTGAGAGGAAAATCAAGCGAATCTCGCCTCTCTCTCTCTCTCTCTCTCTCTCTCTCTCTTTCCTGGGTTCCGAAAGCCTCTTTCCTCTTGAACTCTTTTCGGTGATTGTGTTTTGATGGCTGCTAATTAATCCTGGTTTAAGCCACGATTATTGTCCCTCTTTAGTACGTGTACGCTAGTGGAGCAGCCGTGGGGTGGGGGGGGGGGAGTGGGGGGGTGGGTGTAGCTGGGTTGAGTTGCGGGGGGGGTGGGGGTGGGGGTAGGGGTTCAGGTGAAAGTTTTGGGAGAAGGGAAAAGAGGGAAAAGGGGGAAGGAAGAAAGGAAGAGGAATGCTAGGGGAGCGAGAAAGAGATACGAAAGGATAGGTTAGTGAAAGCGAAAGGGATGATAGGTGAATGGGAAGATTAATTTGAGGGGAAAAGGGGAGATAGGTAAACAAGAGAAAGGGATTCGGCGAAGATGAGGTTGTGGGACTGAGGGAGATAGAGACTGGAAAAGGGAAGAGAGGGAATGTGATGATGCGGGAGATATTAAAGAAACAGGTATAGGATAATGGATGATTGGGGAATGAGGGGAATGATATGGAAAAGGGGGAGAAGAAAAAAGACGAAGGGAGGAGAGAAAGGAGCGGAGGAGAGGAGTAGGCGGGGGGTAAGAAGAGGAGTATGAAACGATGAAAGGAAGGTGATAATAATAAGGGGAAATATTTCGCACTGCGATTGCTCTGCTCAGATTTTTTTTTTTTTTTATTGTGTTTGTTTATGCTGCCTCTGTGTTTGTGCCTAATTGGTTAACATGTATTTGCTCTGTTTAACGAGTTTGCCTCGTAGCCTGCTAGATATTTATGATGATTGTATGTCTCGTATTTATGGATTTGTAGATGATGTACGGGGAATCATATATTCCCTAAGTCTCCCCTTTCGGCGGTGGGAAATTAATACTGTATAATGAAATTAGTGCTGTGAAAGACATTCTTAATTGGAAGACTGATTGTCAAAGTAAACTAAATTATACGTTTTCTGGGATGTTACGGTGTGGGCGAGTGACGGTTGTATTAGCAATTTTTATCAGCACTATGAAAATAATGTATATATTTTCAGTAAAGTATTTTCTTAGCTTTGTGTAACAGCAAATATTTCGTAATTGCGCCGTTTAAATATATTATTTTTTCGAGGTTAAAAGAGGATTAATTCTGTCGACATAGAAACCATGAGAGGTTTAATTTTTGTATGATTTTATGTTAAGACAGTGAATTCCAATTTTTTTTTCGACAAAATGATGTACGTAGGTTTAACGAAGAGTGCCTCCATTAAATATAAGGACAAAATGTTCACTGCCTTGTTCAATTTTGAGTCTTTGTTATTAAAATTATTTTATTATTAAACGCTGTAATTTTGTATTCTCTCTGCAGAATTAAATTCTGAAATATAGATCAAGATGCAGGAACGACAATTATCACTGTAATGATTTTATCGAGACATCAAAATCTGCCGTATGAATCTTTAAAGAAAGTAATTTTCAGAGCTAAATTACGTAAGGATTAAAAAATTATTATTGCGTGTGTGTGAGTGTGAAATGTAACCAAAATTATGTCTCCAGTAGTGAGGGAATTTTTAATGAGTGTATTAATTTCAAAGAAATGAGATTTTATCCTCAGCTGAAAATGTTCAAATCACAATGAATTTTCACTGCTATCTTATACAATAAATTGAGGGAGACGTTTATGATCATATGATGACTGCTTATGTTTTTCTTGAAGGTTTCTTATGGTCAATAAAAGGTTCAGTGGACTTTAAAGAGGAAGAATAACTACTGGAGAACTTATACAAAGGTACAGCTGCATAGAATAGTTTATAAAAACCTAAAGTTTAATTGGTCTTCTGAATAGAGTCATTGATTTTAGGTTTTCAAAAGCATTTGGGAACAGTAGTTTCCATCACAGGTTCTCTGAGTTGGAATGTAGGCAGGAATAAAGGAAGCATATCAAACAATGGGAAGGTTGAATAAGACCTGGGGATCGGGATCAAATAGACTTGATATTGCATACGAAAGTAAGGTAATGTTTTAGTCTAGCACGATCTCCTGCACTATTCGTACATGAATCATGATATAATTATGCAACTATATCTTAAGAAGATCTTGTCGAATATAGAATAAAGCTTTAAGGAAAATATTAGCAGTCTGGTGACGGGATAAAGTGAGAAGTGACACCATAATGTAAATTTTTAGAGTTTCATACGTAGATAAGGCAATGAAGGGAAGGTGGAGATGGCTTGGGAAAGTCCTTCGCGCCACCCCCAAGAAGAAATAGTAAATGATAGAGTGTCAGCCGCTCCTGAAGGCACCGGAACTGCTTGGTGGAGGAGATATATGAGATTGGAGGCTTGAGATGAGCGGAGATTTGTGGAAGTAAAAGCACAAGCAAATTTGAGGAATTGATGATGAATGAAACTTTCTCTCGAAACGAAGCGCTAAATTGATAGTAGAATGAAGGACACAGATATTGTATGAATGATTTTGTAAGTGCTCATAACTGTATGAATATTGTTGAAAATTGTATGAATGATTGTCTAAGTGTTCGTAATTTCATGAATATTGTTGAAAATTGAATGAATGATTTTCTAAGTGTTCATAACTTCATGAATATTGTTGAAAATTGTATGAATGATTTTCTAAGTGTTCATAATTTCATGAATATTGTTGAAAATTGAATGAATGATTTTGTAAGTGCTCATAACTATATGAATATTGTTGAAAATTGCATGAATGATTGTCTAAGTGCCCATAACTATGTGCATATTGTTGAAAATTGTATGAATGGTTTTCTAAGTGCCCATAACTATGTGAATATTGTTGAAAATTGTATGAATGGTTTTCTAAGTGCCCATAACTATGTGAATATTGTTGAAAATTGTATGAATGATTGTCTAAGTGCCCATAACTATGTGAATATTGTTGAAAATTGCTTGAATGATTGTTTAAGTGCCCATAACTATGTGAATATTGTTGAAAATTATATGAGTGATTGTCAAAGTGCCCATAACTATGTGAATATTGTTGAAAATTGTATGAATGATTGTCTAAGTGCCCATAACTATGTGAATATTGTTGAAAATTGTATGAATGATTGTCTAAGTGCCCATAACTATGTGAATATTGTTGAAAATTGCTTGAATGATTGTTTAAGTGCCCATAACTATGTGAATATTGTTGAAAATTGTATGAATGATTGTCAAAGTGCCCATAACTATGTGAATATTGTTGAAAATTGTATGAATGATTGTCAAAGTGCCCATAACTATGTGAATATTGTTGAAAATTGCTTGAATGATTGTCTAAGTGCCCATAACTATGTGAATATTGTTGAAAATTGTATGAATGATTGTCAAAGTGCCCATAACTATGTGAATATTGTTGAAAATTGTATGAATGATTGTCAAAGTGCCCATAACTATGTGAATATTGTTGAAAGTTGCATGAACGACTTTCTAAGTGCTCATAACTATATGAATATAGTTAAAAAGTGTATGAATGATTGTCTAAGTACTCATAACTTTATGAATATTGTTGAAATCCTATTAGTATTTTAATGACGATTAGAAGTGTGTTTCCACGGCTGCACTTAGCTCTATCGGAAGGATCGAGGAAACAGGTAACCGCATGCGCTTGGAACAGATATGTTGAAAGGAAGACATTTTAGTCCCTTTGCAAGTAATGGCTCCGCCACTCGAAAGAAGGAAGACTGTAGGGAAGTGGGACTACTGAAGCGGAGGCAGTTCGAGGTTGGTGTTGGGAGGAAGGAAAGTCGTACACTCCAGTGATTTGAGAATAATTTGTCTCCGCGCAATAAAAAAAACAACTGCATGTTGCTTGGCGTGTGTTGAGAAGGAATTCTCTGTTATCAAAATAATAGGTATGTCGGTTGTAAGAAAATATTTGTGAAGAAGTTGAGTGTGAATATTTTTCGAATATTTCATGAATATTTACGAATATTTCACATCGAGATTACCTCCTGACGGGCAAAAGGTGGGGTGGTGGGGGGGATGTGTTAGATTTCTCAAACTTGGCTGAGGTTTGCTATCTCCTTACGTTCTTGTAATTAGTGATGATTATTTCGTAATAGCCATCATCACAGTATGTTCAGATCTGAATTTTTACATTTTCTACCTCTCTTTATTCAGCATTTTGGGCTTATCAGAGATTAAATTCTATATATTACACTTACGTCTCGTCCTGGATATTAATGTCTGTTCAGTAGGCGTTCGAAGAGGGGATCTGGGGAGAGAGAAACTATCCCAGCGATCTGTCTGCTGTAGGGAGGACGGCCCAAGGCAACCCTGTCACGAAGCGAGGAAAGAGGTATGCGTTTAATAAGCGATATATGCATATATATATTTCTGTTTGTGAAGTTTATGTATATCGAGTGAGAAGATAGGACGCATTTACATACATGCAGACATATATATATATATATATATATATATATATATATATAATATATTATATATATATATATATATATGTATAGTGTCTGTATGTATGTAAATGAGTTCTATCTTCTCACTCGATATATATATATATATATATATATATGTATGTATGTATGTATGTTTGTATATATATATATTATTTATATATATTTCTCTCTCTCTCTCTCTCTCTCTCTCTCTCATTTCAAGTGATGATATCGTACCGTTATTACCATCACTCCCTGGAATTGTGTCGTTTAATGTTTGGTTCGTGAGAATAGTCTCAGGGTAAAATGAATACTACGATATTTTGGGATGAAACAATCTTGGTGATTATTGCATTTTGGCTCTTCGTAGATTCTATCAATTTTTAATATCCGGGTGTGTGTGTGTGAGTGTGTGTGCGTTTCTTAGATGGTATGGAAGCAGATGATATTAACTTTCTGGTCCCTAGCAGTATTATTGAGGTTACTTGTCCCTTGTCCTCTGTCCTAGCTACCACCCACCAAAGTCGACTTAAAGGGTAAATGATTCTACTGCTTAAGTCAACGAGAACGCAATTGATTTTTGGAAAATGGTCGCAAAGACGTTTTGACG
>NC_087216.1:12270094-12277594 GCF_015104395.2 Macrobrachium nipponense | reverse complement strand
GAAGGTGACAAAAGCAGATAAATCTAATGCAGTGGTAATAATGAATAAAAGTGACTATATAAGTAAAATAATGACATTGCTAAATGATACTGATACTTATACGAAACTGAGGTCTGACCCTACATAGACAGTGAACTCCCATTTTAATAAACAAATTAAATCCATTTTGAAGGGCTTGGACCATTTAATTAAACAGTTTACACCGCAATGCGCCTCCCTACCTTATATGTATGGTTTAGTCAGACACATAAAATCAATAACCCTATCAGACCAATCATTAGTTCAGTGGGCTCAGTTACGTATAATTTATCTAATGACTTGTAAAAATTCTTACTCCTTTGGTAGGAAACATTTCTAACACGAATGTTAAAAACAATGTTGATTTTATAAACAAATTGAATTGTTTAAATTTGAATTATGATTTTAATATGGTTAGTTTTGAATGTTGTCTCTTATTTACAAAAGTGCCTGTAGATGACTTACTTGAATATTTGGAGGAGGAATTAGAACGTCATGACATTCCCTTAAGAGTAGCAATCTCATTAGTCTCATAAGGTTATGTATCAAAGATAGTAAATTTTGTTTCAATGGGGAATTTTTTGTACAAAAGTTTGGCATGGCTATGGGTAATCCCTTATCTCCTGTCCGTAGCAATATTTACATGGAATTTTTTGAGACAAAAACTCTACCAAGAATTTTGCCCCAAAAAGTTATTTGGTTTAGATATGTGGATGATATCTTCTGTATTTGGCAGTTCACGAAAACCTCCAGGAATTCCTTAATAATCTCAATAATTTAGTCCCTTCTATAAAATTTACTGTAGAGAAAGAAAGAAATTGTAATTTGAATTTTCTTGATGTAACTGTCATAGAAATGATAGAAATTTCACCTTTTCAGTCTTTCGAAAATCAACTAATATTGCCTCTTTTGTTCATTACTACTCCAATCACCATCAAATGTTAAATTCTCTGTTTTTCTGGGATGTTCCTAAGGGCTTTACGTGTCTGTAGCCCGCAATTTATTGACGCTGAAATTAAAAACTATTTATGATATTGCATTTAACTAAAATACCCAAGGACTTTTGTAGATGTGGCATGGAAAAGAGCTAGAAAAAACATTTTACTCAACTAATGACAAACTTGAATTTAGTAAGCATACCATTCTAAAATTACCTTAATGATTGAAAGGTTGGTTTTTAGATATTCCTAGAATTTTAAAGCTTCTTAACATAAATGTTGTTTTCAGTAATATTAATGTCAACAGTTTAGTAATCAAAAATTCTCCTAAAGATCTTCCAGGCTGCATATTTGAAATTCCTTGCAAAAAGTGTGATAAAGTCTATTACGGGCAGACCAGCAAATCTCTTTCACAGCATCTCAAGCAACATCAATATTCTGTGAGAACTGGGCAAATATCGAATGCATTATTCGTACATATGAGAGATTTTAGACCATCCTATTAAACTGGAGTCAAGGAAGAGCCTTAGTCCCATGTACTGACCCAGTTAAAAGGAATATCATTGAATCTTGTTTTATCAAGTCAAATAATAGAAATGTTCTAAATTTAAGTCTTGGTTTATTTAAACTTGATGCTTTCATAATGAAAAAAGTTGTAGATAAATATAAGCAACAAAATTAATATATTCAGTTTTTACATGTTTTGTACTGTAAAGATACTTTGTAATTTCGGTTAGGGTCAGAATCTGTTTAAGTTTGTGACCGTGTGATATCCGATAATCCTGGATTATCCCTTTTAATTTTTACCCTTTTGATAATTAACCATCTGGTATTCCTGATCTTGTTTGTATCTGAGACCTTCCTCCCCAATTGTACTTTAGTAGCTCCTTGACGATGTCTGAGTAAAGACGAAAGCGCTTGGATTTCTGACTATCATTTTCCCGTGGTATTCGCTTATATAATATATATATATATATATATATATATATATATATATATATATATATATATAAAAGCGAATTCACAGGAAAATGGATAGTCTGAAATCCAAGTGCTTTCGTCTTTACTCAGACATTGTCAAGGAGTTAATGAGGTACAATTGGAGTCTCAGGTACAACACCAAGATCAAGAATACCAGATGGTGTAAAAGGTCAAAAGGGTAAAAATTAAAAGAGATAATCCAGATTATTGGACTATCACCACGGTCACAAACCTAAACAGATTGGCCCTAACCGAAATTACAAAGTTTCTTTACAGTCCAAAACATGTAAAAACTGAATATGATTAATTTATCAGACAAACCAGTGGATAGTGCTACGACAGCGGCTTTGGGATATGGGTTAAGCTTTGGTGTATTTAATGGTAGAATAGACTGTGTCGACATCTCAAAATCCTTTTGTTATTTAGAAAAATTTAATCAAAACCTATGCCCTGATGATATCAATATTTGTAAGGTATTGTGTATGGTGCTATGTGTAAGCCTTCTCCCCTTAATGTACCCGTGAGATTTTCTCCAAGCTTTTAAGAAAATTAAAGAAGACGATACAGTGAAAGTGACTAAAGCAGATAAATCTAATGCGTGGTAATAATGAATAAAAGTGACTATATAAGTAAAATAATGACATTGCTAAATGATACTGATACTTATACGAAACTGAGGTCTGACCCTACACAGACAGTGAACTCCCATTTTAATAAACAAATTAAATCCATTTTGAAGGGCTTGGACCATTTAATTAAACAGTTTACGCAATGCGCCTGCCTACCTTATATGTATGGTTTAGTCAAGACACATAAAATCAATAACCTATCAGACCAATCATTTTTCAGTGGGCTCAGTTACATATAATTTATCTAAATGGCTTGTAAAAATTCTTACTCCTTTGGTAGGAAACATTTCTAACACGAATGTTAAAAACAATGTTGATTTTATAAACAAATTAGATAGTTTAAATTTGAATTTTTATTATAATATGGTTAGTTTTGATGTTGTCTCTTTATTTACAAAAGTGCCTGTAGATGACTTACTTGAATATTTGGAGGAGGAATTAGAACGTCATGACATTCCCTTAAGTGTGGCAAACCTCATTAGTCTCATAAGGCTATATCAAAGATAGTAAATTTTTGTTTCAATGGGGAATTTTTGTACAAAAGTTTGGCATGGCTATGGGTAATCCTTATCTCCTGTCCTTAGCAATATTTACATGGAATTTTTTGAGACAAAACTCTTACAAAGAATTTTGCCCCAAAACGTTAGTTTGGTTTAGATATGTGGATGATATCTTCTGTATTTGGCCAGTTTCACGAAATCTCCAGGAATTCCTTAATAATCTCAATAATTTAGTCCCTTCTATAAAATTTACTGTAAGAGAAAGAAAGAAATTGTAATTTGAATTTTCTTGATGTAACTGTCCATAGAAATGATAGAAATTTCACCTTTTCAGTCTTTCGAAAATCAACTAACATTGCCTCTTTTGTTCATTACTAGTCCCAATCACCATCAAAATGTTAAATTCTCTGTTTTTTCTGGGATGTTTCTAAGGGCTTTACGTGTCTGTAGCCCGCAGTTTATTGACGCTGAAATTAATACCCAAGGACGTTTGTAGATGTGGCATGGAAAAGAGCTAGAAAAACATTTTTATTCAACTAATGACAAACTTGAAGTTTAGTAAGAATAACATTCTAAAATTACCCTATGATGAAAGGTTTTTTAGATATTCCTAGAATTTTAAAGATTTTTAACATAAATGTTGTATTCAGTAATATTAATGTCAAGAGTTTAATAATAAAAAATTCTCCTAAAGATCTTCCAGGCTTGTTATGACCCTTCACAAAGGTCTAAACATCAATTCAGAAAAACTTAACCACTCATTATCTTTTCAACAGGTGTTCTCTAAGTAGAGTCACAGCGAGTGAAATAACCTACAGTGTGCGCATATTAATAGAGAGGATACAAATACTATAAATAAAATCTTAAAGTTTATTACAAAAAATTTGCTAAAGAAAGAAATGATTAACAGAACCTCTAAAAAATACAATAATAAATGAATGTCAATCACACAGTGAAAACAAAATTAAAGCAAATCTCCTACACCATTAAAGATAGCACATAAACCCATACATACCAATAAAAGGGGGTTCTGAAAGAAACAAGAAATGTCGGCCAGATAGAACCTGCCAACGATTTACAAATCTAAAGGAAATCCCTTCCTCTAACACACGGTGGCCACCAAAAGACTAAACCTCCACAGAGATCCTAAAGTGAACAGGAACTGCTGAACTATGGGGCATGGCATCAGCAGATAAACGTGACAGGAACTATTCGTCCCAGCACGTCAACGTCCGTAGACAAAGGCTACTAGACAGGGACAGCCTTACGAGGTCCAAAGTCAGGCCTGACTATAACACAACGGCCTCACGTCCCACAGCATCAATAAAAATGTGATGACTTATACCTGCACTCGGTGGGGTCCCCCAGGCAAATACTGGCCCAAGGCTACAGCAAGAGGAGAAGTCGCAGTGATGTGGACGACTCCAGCTCCAAATAACGAAAATTCTTCCAGAATTACGGAGTTGTACTTGCAGTAGTCCAAAGAAGTCGTATATCACGAAAGGCCAGAAAACACACTGCCTTACCAAGGCACAGGGACTTCCAAAGTCACCTCGGAATGATCCAAGGAGACCAAAAACAGGACTCTGAGAATAAACAAGCCAAGGATCAAAAACAGGAAGAGAAATTCAAAATAACGTGGAGGAAGAAAACTTAAATCCCTGAAGGGGATACTAAAGTAAACGAAAAAATAGGGTAAACTAAAGCTAATTACAAACAGAAAAGCATAAAGTTCTAACAGGCTGCATATATGAAATTCCTTGCAAAAAGTGTGATAAAGTCTATTACGGACAAACCGTTAAATCTCTTTCACAACGTCTCAAACACCATCAGTATTCTGTGAGAACTGGGCAAATATCGAATGCATTATTCGTACATATGAGAGATTTAGACCATCCTATTAACTGAAGTCAAGCAAGAGCATTAATCCCATGTAATGACACAGTTAAAAGGAGTATCATTGAATCTTGTTTTCATTAAGTCAAATAATAGAAATGTTCTAAATTTAAGTCTTGGTTTATTTAAACTTGATGCTTTCATAATGAAAAAAGTTGTAGATAAATATATGCAACAAAATTAAAATATTCAGTTTTTACATGTTTTGGACTGTAAAGAAACTTTAATTTCGGTTAGGGTCAATCTGTTTAGGTTTGTGACTGTGTGATATCCGATAATCCTGGATTATCTCTTTTAATTTTTACCCTTTTGACAATTAACCATCTGGTATTCTTGATCTTGTGTTGTACCTGAGACCTTTCTCTCCAATTGTACCGTCATTAACTCCTTGACAATGTCTGAGTAAGACGAAAGTGCTTGGATTTCTATCATTTTCCCGTGGAATTTCGCTTATTTATGAAGTCACGTGCATATATATTATATATATATATATATATATATATATATATATATATATATATATATATATAATATTTGTGTGTATATATATGTGTGTATGCATGTTTATATGTATGTAAGTCACAGTCGCTAACCCTTTGTTCAACCCTCTTCTAATATCCGGGCTTAGCGTTGCTACTTGTAACAAAACTCACTAGTTCTGTTTTGGACTTCATTAGTTTATACAGTTCATATATAATATATATATATATATATATATATATATATATATATATATATATATATATATATATATATATATATTTGTGTGTATATATATGTGTGTGTGTATGTATATGTATGTATGTATGTATGTATGTAAGTCAAGTCGCCAACCCTTTGTTCAACCCTCTTCTAATATCCGGGCTTTAGCGTTGCTACTTGTAACAAACTCACTAGTCTGTTTTGACTTCATTAGTTATACAGTTCATATATAATATATATATATATATATATATATATATATACTATATATATATATATATATATATTTGTGTGTATATATATGTGTGTGTATGTATGTTTATATGTATGTATGTAAGTCAAAGTCGCTAACCCTTTGTTCAACCCTCTTCTAATATCCGGGCTTCGTGTTGTCCTGGGGCGGTGTCTTGTAAAACAGGGCATAGGTAAGATCGTAATTTTTTTTATTATTTATGCATTAAATTTCCTTCGAAAGAATCGTTTACTTATATGTCAGTCTTGCTCTTAGCAAGGAATTGGCAGCTCTCGGAAGTTCTTGTTATAGAAGTAAGCCTCTTGACATGTGTTGAAAAGATTCTCCACGTTATATTTATATGTCTTGGGTAAAAGAAATAAATCCGGTTTTATTAAAGAGTTACCTGGAAAAATAGGTTTTAGCTTTTGCTCTCCCTAGATAGTTCTTGGAAGTCTAGTCTATTGTTTTATGTTTTATTTTGGATATAATGGACTTCATTGTAGATATGTTTGTAAATTCATAACCAGTTTAACATGTCTGTGCCAACATTTCGTACTATAACGTTATAATATTTTTTGGTAGAGAGAGAGAGAGAGAGAGAGAGAGAGAGAGAGAGAGAGAGCAACAAGCACTACCCAGGGGGAGACATGGTGTATTCATATGGCGGACTTTCTCCAAGCAAAGACCATTGAGTGAATTACGTCTTACTGTCATGGATGCCTGCTAATAAAAGCATATTATTACTGGGTGGTTTTCTTTCTAGCTCGTTCTCCAATGTGACTTTTAGGTAGCTGATATATAATGTATGTATGTATGTATGTGTATGTATGTATGTATGTGTATGTATATATATATATATATATATATATATGTTATATATATATTTATATATATACATACATATATATATAATCTATATATATATATATATATATATATATATATATATATAATGTATAATTGTATATTTATATTATTTATATTTCTCTGCGGCTATATATATATATATATATATATATATATATATATATATATACTATATATATATACACACACATGTATATATTATATATGTTTCTGTGTGACTATATATATATATATACACACACACACACACACATATATATATATCTATATATATATATATATATCTATATATTATATATATATATATTTATCTTTTTTTTGTGTGTGTGTGTGGTGTGTGTGTGTGTGTGTCTGTGTGTGTTCTGTGTCTGGATACTTTTGTACATATACAGAAATGTTTTTGGGAAGTTCCAAAGTCTGGAGGTCTATTATTTCCGCCGTGACATCTTACGTTTCAAGAGCTTCAAACTTGCAGCATTAATTTCACATACCTCGACTTTACTTCCAGAAATTGCATTCCCATTGCACCCTAATGCAACCGCGCCTTCTGCATCCCCTAATTACTGTGACCGATTTGGTCTTGCAGGTGTATAGTAGATAGATAAGTTCCGAGTTTCTTAAAGTGAAAATATGAAAGAAGAAATGAAGTAAAATAAGTTTTATAAGTGAAGAAACTAATAGTGAAAAAGAAAGGGAACAGTGTTCTTATGTATTGGAAGTGGGAGGTACAACGC
>NC_087216.1:12262594-12265094 GCF_015104395.2 Macrobrachium nipponense | reverse complement strand
ATTTTTTGATATATATAATTTATTTTGTATCACATTCAATATCCATTCATGAAGATTTCATGTGACTATAAATGTATTTTTGTAGTGTTGTTCCGTGAGAATATTATTTCACTGGAGGATAAAAGATGGGCTGAAAGTCCTTTCGCAAATAAATATTAAAATGTGGGTTTTGGCGCAAAGGCTATGATCGGTCTTGAATACACACACACACACACACACACACACCACACACACACAACACACACACACACACACAGATATATATATATATATATATATATATATATATATATATAAAGTATAAAATAGCCCGGCCCATTAAAAACACTAATTTCGGTGGACTATGTCCCACCCTTATCAAGGGAATCAGTCCTCCGAAATATAGTCCTTAGTTTTATTAAACCAGTGTTTTATTGGGCCTTTATACTTGACACGTATTTTGTTTTAACAGGAGAATTATTTACACACACACAAGTGTGTATATATATCCTTATATATATATATATATATATATATATATATTATATATATATATATTCTAGCTAAGTCTATACCCTCGTACCTTCCTGTCGAACGCACGCACATCGAGTACAAAGGGCGCCTCATATGCGACGTGCTTGAAACGAATACATGTATCACCGTCCTCCACAATCACTTCGATTGTGCGTAATTAAAACCTCGTTTTCAAACATTCGGCGATACGAGCGGATCAAGAGACCCCGAGGTGTTCTTGCCACTACCAGGCAAAGGAAATGAGACGAATTGGGAGGGTTGTTTGGGGGGGGGGTGTTATTGAGGAGGGGGGCTAAAGTGGATGGGGGGTAGGGGGAAGGGTTTGTTGGTAAGCGCGGGGACGGAGTAGGGTTATAGGCCTTTGATCGCCGGTTATTGATATCGACACACTCCCTCCCTCCTCCCTCCCTCCCCCCCCTCCCCTCTCGTTACGCCGTCCCCTCACTTCCCTCACTCCCCACTCTCTTCCCCTCAGTCATCCAGGTGCTAATTAGATTAAAGCGCTTGATGAATATCATTTATTGATGAATGCCAAACTCGCATAAATATATATTTCTACGCGTTTTTTTTTTTCTCCCCAAACGGGAGATATTATACCTTTCAACAAAGCATAATTAATGTATGCTTGTGATGTCACCGGATGTTTGTGACTGATAATAATACAGCCTCATCATCAAAAATGTTATTGCTTTGTGTAGGATTATATGTGCGACGGTTCATAGAGCGGCTGTCCTTCCTCTTGTGCGTTTAATTATCCGTTTACATTCATCTGTTTATTATTGTTATTCTTGTTATTGCTCTGGTGGAATAGTCGTACGTGTTATATGGTATCTCCATCTTTTATATATATCATTGTTTTTCTTCCGATTGCACTGAAATTTTAAACAACTCTTCCTGGCTGGTGAAATGCTTCCGGCATTGCTCTGGCTATTGTGGTTTTCCTCTATTTCTGCATTTGCAACGTTTATTCATGTAAAGTGAAATTTTGCGAAATCTTTTTTCTGATTCTGTCATTTGTTCACCGATGATATGAGGATTCAGTAGATTATGTAGCGGGGTTATACTTGTTCATTTATGACTACATGTTTTAGGGTTGTGAAGCGTTTCGCCTTATTTAGTGTTTGTACAGAATCTGCAGTTAGGAGACTTTTCCTTATGTGTATGTGTGTGTGTGTGTGTATAATGTATGTAGTATATATATATATATATATATACTATAGTATATATATATATATATATATATATATATATATATATATATATATACATCCATACTTACATATATATACAGAGAGAGAGAGTTATTCATTTCAGGAAAGTCTCATATGACCCGGAAGAACAGATTGTTTAGTAAAACTGTTTCCCCAAACAAGCGGGGTGCCGGATGGAGCAAAAGAGGACTGGAAGGGACAACCCCCCGCCCCCCCCCCCAAAAAAAAAACAAAAAAAAAAAAAATAAGATGAAGAAATTCTTAGCGTTCCAGATTTTGGATGGAAGACATTGAAAGAAAGGAGTGAATAACGATCGAGGAGTGACTGATAACTAAATTAGTTGCCGTCACTGAGAATCACGTCGAAGTTGCTGTGTATATAGAGAGAAAACGATTTAGGGCAAAAATCTTGTGTGGTATTTGCTAAAGGAGAACAGATTGAGCTCCAGAGTACATATGTATAATTGAAGGAAGAAGAAGAAGAAGAAGAAGAAGAAGAAGAAGAAGAGAGAGAGAGAGAGAGAGAGAGAGAGAGGCGGAGGGGGGAGACCCGAACTCTTTTTTTTCTTTAAGGTCGACGGCACTTTCGATATATGTCACAAGAGTAAGGAAGAGGTTGGTTGTCATTACCGTGGGGTTTCAAAACGTCATGTTGTTTCTGTGGTTCGTGAACTACTTCTCTTGTGAGTTTTATGGCTCCATATTGATAATAATCTCAGTGGGAAAGTAGATCCACAATAGTATGTCTGTTTGATTTTGTTATTTAAATATATTTT
>NC_087216.1:12232594-12257594 GCF_015104395.2 Macrobrachium nipponense | reverse complement strand
ACGGACAGACAAAGCCATCTCAATAGGTGAAAGGAAAGATCGTAGACACTGAGCTTTCGTCTTTATTTCAAGACCTGCGAGCGACTCTTTCAGTATTTGGGAAGAGTGTTTTGGATATCTAAACGACTTAGAATGAAAGATATTTAAATTGCGATTCGAAGGTAAATAGTCGAGAACGACTTTTGTTGTAACAATTGTGAGTAGTAAGGATTTTTTGGTGGGATACAGCTTCCATCAACATTTCATAAAAGTACAGCGCCTCAGTGGCGTGGTCGATATGGTGTTGGCGTGCCACATCGGTGGCAGCGAGTTCGATTCTTGGACATTCCACTGAGGGGTGAGAGATGTGTATTTCTGGTGATAGAAGTTCACTCTCGACGTGGTTCGGAAGTCACGTAAAGCCGTTGGTCCCGGTGCTGAATAACCGCTGGTTCCATTCAACGTAAAAACACTATACAAACAAACAAGCATAATATCATCTGTCATGATTGATATCAAACAAAGTATGAAAATAAAGATTTAATTGGAATTCTCCGAAAAAAGGCATTTTATACTAGGAATTTATAGTAAGTGAATTGGGAATGCGAGAATTCATCTGACATCTGCGAATAGATGTCATGCAATGTTGAATGTGAGCTTAGATTTATTTATTTTTTTTTTTTTTTTTGTGGTTTGCTTTTTATCACAATTTTACCGTTTTGTTTGCTAGTTTGGTCGAAACAATTACCTAACTAAATCCTTATAAACCCCGTGCATAGTATGCAGACTTCATAACCTGCTGATGAAAATAAAATTTATAAAAAAATGTAGAATTCCATCGGAGTACTATCGATGATATCGAATCATTGAAATGAGTTCGTACACTTACTTTGGAAAGTGGACATTTGGGTAATTTATTGCCCCAGGCAGGATTGAGGTATGTAATTCGTAGGGACGTTGTGAAATGCATAACTCATGACTTATATTGCGTGTAAAAGGCTCGAAAATGACTCCAGACTGATAGCAGGGTTTCAATACATTGCCATTGGTCATGATCATGAGAACTGTTAAGTGTGAGGCTATTTTGTGTATTTACTGTCAAAGCTGTATATGTGCTTTATTCTGTGTTTAGGGTTCAAGACATAAAAATAATAAGTGTGGTATGTATATATTAATATATATATATATATATATATATATATATATATATATATATAAATAATATAAAAGTGTATTGTTTACACACACATATAGAGTTATGGCATACTTTTTACATAAGGAGTTTACCATATATTGCTAATGAACTTGTAGCATTTATATTTGACGACAATACCATTCCAGTTTCCAACTCCTTTTCACATCCTCAAAGTTAAAGCTCTTTGTGTGTGTATTCTCTTATATTTAAATATACGAAATACATGACAGGTATCTCGTATATTCAAATATACGAAATCCATGTCTGTGATGTGCATTTCCCGTAACAATTTTGCTTTTTGTCAAGACTGACGGATCTCTGACAGTTCTTGTTAATTGTGATAAGTGCATTGTAATTGCTTTCAAGACAAGAAGAAAAGTAGGTAACGAAAAAGAAAGTAGTGGCATTGGATATCATTATTATTCCCGAATAAGGTGCCGACGTTGGAGGTGGGTATCGTCAGAAGGGAGCAGCCTACCCATCAATCAGAAAGTCTCCGCAGGTGAGGTTGCTAGCCCATCCTCCTTCTGTTGGTCACAGATGTTAGTACCCATTTACAAATTTTATTTATGTAAATAGTGGAATGAAAACGTTCCGTTTAGATACTGTTTTAACAGTATTTTGTTGCTCTGTAATATTATTTCACTGGGTTTGTATTTATGCATGAATATTAGACACTTAGATTGATAAACAAAATGTTTTGCAGAATCGCATGTTAAACTGCTGTTTTTTAAACATGTGTTAAGCTAGTTTTCTAAACAACATATTTTGCAGACTCTGATGTTAAACTACAGTTTTTAAACATGTTTTGCAGGCTCTGGTGTTAAACTACAGTTTTTTAGAAATGTTTTGCAGACTTTGATGTTAAACTACCGTTTTTCAAACATCCTTTGCAGATTCTGATGTTAAACTACAGTTTTTAAAATATGTTTTGCAGACTCTGATGTTAAACTAGTTTTTAAAACGTTTTTCAGACTCCGATGTTAAAATGCAGCTTTTAACCCCTACGCTGTCGTTCGGTTCCTGGATCTTTTTGTTAAATTAAAATTCATTCTTAAAATATATATATATTTTTTTACCAAGCATACATGCACAGGTTTGTACACATTTATACATACATACATATATAAGTTTATAAATTTGTTAATAGAAGGCTGTGCAATATCACCAAGTAAAATGTGTATTCAATTCACACCTTGCATATTTTACTAGAATGCGTTACGTATTTATTTATAAGTAAGTTATTTAGAATTGCACAAGACAACAGAAGTATGTATTCTAGCGAAGGAAGGAACGGTCATAGAAATTTATTACTGATGTTAGATTACAATAACTGCACTGCAAAGACATGAGATGTACTTTATTCCATTTTATAACAGACTCGGAAGCCTCTGCCTTTCTATCGGGGTTTAACCCCACTTTTCCGGCAGCTGCCGTTGATGACTGATTACATTATTGATTGATTAGATGATTGATTTCAGTAGGCTAACGTGACTACTTTATTGGTCGTGGACGCTACACTTATGAAATTTAAGAAAGAAAACCACTCGCATGAATTACAAAATAATATTTACTGATAGATTGATTGACTTCAGTAACTAACGTGACAGCAACTATGGTCATGGACACCACGCTTCTGCAAGTAAAATAAGGCATGATCGGACTTCCAGCTTACTCGAGGCGCGTGCTAAAATCTAGTTAGATAGCGAGTTGTTTCACCAACGAAAATTAAAATAAGTACACTGTTTTATTAGAAATAATTGTTCTATAATGTTTAACATGTACATTATTAATGTTTTTGGATTTTCATTCCAATATATGAATAAATCATATATATCCTATATCTTAAAATTCCTGTATCTTTCAGTCAACACGAAACATCTTTTTTCAGACTTTTTAGGTTCTTCCACAGACCTTTCATACCCCCCCCCCCCTCCCCCCCTCCCCAACAATATCAACAACAACAAAGCAGTTTGTAGGCTTACTCCAGGAGTAAGCGAAAGGAAAACCACACATACTACATAAATACAATCTAACATCAACCAGAGTAGCACTGGAAAGTAGAAAGTAGGTATCAGCCTCACCGTGCGAAGCGGAGTTGAAAGGGCTGTTAATTCTTAATTAAGGCCGGAAATATTCCAGGCATTTAATTCTGGCGACAAAAAAATACGCTTTTTCTGCCCCCTGCAAAAGATGAAAGGGACGGAGTTATGTTATTCAGATACACGGCATTGCAAGTAGCAGCTCGCAAGCAAATCTCTGGTGATAAGGACGCTGAAATTGCTTCGGAAATGATTCTTTTGAGAAATGAAAGTGTGTGTGTGTGTGGGAGGGAGTATTTACAGTCGTGTGGACTTTATTCATTTTGGTGGCGAAGGAGATGATGGGATGGGGGGTGGGGTGAAGAGGTTGGTGAATGTTTTTGAGAGAGAGAGAGAGAGAGAGAGAGAGAGAGAGAGAGATAGAGAGAGAGAGAGAACTTTAACAGAAGCTGGAAATATAGATGAAAACTGATCGATGCCACTTATCCAGTGCCAATCTTCATCTGCAGCATGAACCATATATATAATTATATTATTCACTTTACTCGTAATCTACAAAATGTACGTCGGTAAAGCAACAGCCTAAATATAACCTATTTTTCCACTTCTTAATTTCCATTACTTTCTCTCTCTCTCTCTCTCTCTCTCTCTCTCCTCTCTCTCTCTCTCTCTGTATTTATTGTTATATATAATATAATATATATATTAATAATATATATATAAATATATATATATATATATTATAATACATAACATACTACATTAACAATAATACATACATACATCATACATACATACATACATACATACATACATACATACATACATACATGCGTAATAAACAATCTGGTAAAGTTTGCTTTAGTAGGGCATGGCCTCAAAGTGCCAATTTCTTCCTCATTACAACGTAAAGGTATGGTAAAACATTTTTTCTCACAGAAAAGTTCCCGGTAAGGACTTTTGGATGATGCAAGTTTTAATTAGATCACGTCTTTTAATCTCAATGGCATTTTGATATCGGACGAGGAATTCCGTTTGTTTTCTCTTTATCTTACTAGATTTTTTTTAAGCTTGATAATTGATATGTCGCTAACGTTATAATGCTACATTACTCATTAACTTTCTATGATAAGGGTGGAAGTAAGTCCACCGAAATAGTCCTTAATTTTAAACTAATGTTTTAATGGGCCTTTTATACTTGAGACGTAACCAGTTTTAACAGAAGAATTTATTTACATACACACACACACTTACATACATACATACTACATGATATATATATATAATATATATATATATAATATATATATATATATAATATTAATATATATTTATATATTATATATATATTTGTGTGTGTGTAAGTGCAGAGTTTGGAAGGAAAAAGAAATCAGAAGATTTTCCTCACGCGTTTAATGTTATTGGTCACACTTCCTTATAACGAAGTGATGGAGAAAGCAGTTCGCTTGCAACGTGAACTCATGATGATGCACAAAAGACAACCATACTAGTTAAAACCCAAATACTTTAAAATATTGTTTACAAAAATTAGTCGAATCTATATAGGCTTGAACTGGTGTTTAACAAGTTATTAGAATTTCTCTTTATGGACGATTGTGTTTGTTACTGTTTACAAAGTCCTGAAGCTACAATTCCCTTGGCGTTAGTCCATTCTATTTCATGATTAAAACTATTTGTATTTACGGAAAAACAAGTGGAATATATGACCTGTTCTGACGTAATACCTTTGTTGTTTTATTCTTTTTGATAAACATGCTTCAATTTCTCTGACATTTTATTATTACGTTGTCCACACGGAATTTCAAAAATGAATTCACAGTTTTGTTTAGGTAGATTTTTTATCGATACTTTTTGAGGTATTGTTCTTTAAGATTGAAGTAACTCTAAACATTTACAGTATTCCAGATAATGTAAGTTTATTGTAATAGGGCAAAACAAGGAGGTTCGCTATTTTGAAATTTTTTTTTTAGGAATCTCTTCATAAAATGTGCTATTTGCTATAAGACATGCGATATAAGGCTATGTTATGTTATGTTTTATAGATCAAGTCTAGATTCTGAGATTTGCTGCTTCATACACCTTACACTGAAGGCTCATCAGTAGCTTATCGAACCCTCATTCACACCCTTCACCACTCACCTCTATTTAACATGAACTTATACAGCATATCTCTTACTGTTAGAAAGACTGTGTCCTAGTACTCTTACCCTCTATACTATTACCTTTACCCAGACACTGGTAAAAAGTTATTTCTTTCATCCATTTCTTGAAATTCTTTCCCACATGCAGACGTACCTTACACACTTTGGTCAGCCACTCAGCCACAATTTGACCTCCATACCACATAACGTCATCAACAGCAACTGAAAATGCCCACTCAGACAACACAAGACTGCATTCTCTTCTTCAGACAGCCTATCTCCATTTGCATCCTTTAGTCATAAATACATTTGTTCGTTACTCTTTCTGCCTCTACGTCCTTGTAGAACAACTTATTTTCTTTGACGTCCTTGCATGCTCTCTCTCTCTCTCTTCTCTCTCTCTCTCTCATCTCTCTCTCTCTCTCTATATATATATATATATTATATATATATATATATATTATATATATATATATTACATTGTTTCACTTTCCTTCGTGGTTTCTGCCTTTATATATTCATCACGTTCCAAATTTTCGTGATGCTCTTACACACACACACACACACACACACACATATATATATATATCTACAATGTATATCTACATACATACATATAGATTTTTGTGTATGTACATGTATGTGTGTGTTGTATTCGTTCGTGTTTGCCATTGGACACCTCCACACCTGAGCATTTATTCATAAGTTACAGGGAGCATTGATATTCTGAGCAGTCGAGCGTTACCCCCATTGAAATAGTCCCCGGGAGAACATGTTTTAACACGTTCGGTTTCTCACTTTATTTCTCCAGAGGATCTCGCCTTTCTGTCAGCCAGAGAAAGGATCGCTCGGTAATGGCTTTCTTTGCTCGAGTCCTGTTTTTTTTTATTATTTCATTTTTTATATTGCACTTATGTTTTAAGGTGGGTTTTCACGTCTTCTTTCCAAGGTCTTTAATGGTTGTTATGTTTATTCATATGATTTCTGAGTTGTGATTGTTATTACGGGCTTTTAAACTTTTTTTTTTTCAGTTTTTATTTCATTTTTTTTTATATTGCACTTATATTTCAAGGTGGATTTTCACGTCTTCTTTCCTAGGTTTTTAATGGTAGTTGTGTTTATTCATACGATTTCTGAGTTATGATTGTTATTATGCGCTTTTAAACCTTTTTTTTTATTAATGTATTTGAGGCCTTTTTATCATAACGCATATTTACTCCTAATATATATTTTTTATTAGTCTCTAAATTTTTTTTCGAGTAAGAATTTGAGTGGATATTTCCATATTCTTTTTCCTCATTTTATTTCTGTGTAAATTGTCGTCTGAAGTTAAAATTCGTTGTGAGTGCCTCGGTGTTTTTGTCGTGTCTCAGTCAGTCCCTGGGCAAACAGAGCACAACAGTCCTCAATTTTTCCATTTTATCTCCTGCGTGAATACGTCGATGCAGGATAGTTTCCTGTTTAGAAGACGACGTGTTTTTTTGTCCTGTATAAAAATGGTTCAATTCACATTTTTGTAAATGTAGAATTTAATCCGTTTTCATTTACTTACATATTATCTTTTCGAGTCTGTTTATCTCTTATATATGAAGTTGATTGGTTCCCTTTTTATATAAACTTGTGTTGTCATATCTTATTATTTAAATTAATTTTTGTCAAATGAATTATGCCCATTTTGTGTACTGTTAGTCTTGTTATATGAAGCAACTTATTCCCTCCTTTTCATATATAAAGAGAAATATTACCTTTCAGTTTTTATGAAATTTTATTTCTTATGAAAACTTAGTATAGTGTCCACATTTTGTAAGTACAGTGTTCTCTTGTTTTATGAGATGTTTAATTTTCTTTCGTAAGTACATTAATTTCCTTTCTTACAAGATAACTTTATTGAACATTTCATGGTAGGTTATTTCGTATCTTTGCATACACTGATAGTCAATATCTTTTGTTAGTGCTGACATATGAACATGACTTCCTCGTGGTTGCTGTAACATTTAGCTGCTGGAAATTGCGTATCTGAATCAAAGTGGGGTTCTAAATACTTCATAAACAACAACGTTTTAGTGCCCGAGTTTTGAGGGGTATGATGTTGGTGGGGATGGTGTCTGGTGGATGAGGTTGTGGGGGGGGGGGGGGGGGGGCGCGGTTAGGGAGGGGGTATAAAAAAAGCATCATCTGTCATGCGCGAGCTCTTCTTCTGTGACTTATAATCTCCTGCTTGCCCTAAAAAGCTCCCTTGCATCGGAAAGTTTGTACACCGGGGGAAAACTTAATTAAATTGGGCTTCTGTGAAAAGTTCCGGAGGTTTTTTTCTTAGTGTCATTTTTGGAAGTGAATTTTGTCTGTTTTGTCTATTATTTTTTCGTCCATCCGTGTTTTTTTATTTTTCTCCTGAAAGTTGTCACATCTGCTTATTGGTCGTTTCATGATGACAATATTGTAGTATTATGATTTATTTTTAATTTGTTCCTCGTTTTTTATCAGTCATTTTGCTGCTTAGCCTGGCAAGTCTTAATTGTTGTATCTCTTGTGTAGGAACAGTATAATGAAATATATCCTTTGATATCAAGTTTCAGCTTTTATAGTCATGGAGTTAGCGTTTGATACAATGCAGAAAGCACCTAAAAAGTAGAATATAATAATAATAATAATAATAATAATAATAATAATAATTGTAGTTGGGAAAAACTCTGTATTGCGAGAGTATATGTAATGTTCTAAGAGGTCCACAATAATAAAGATGTTGCGAGTTCGTGTATAATTTCAATTATAAACGAACTCGCAACCTTTTTATTATTGTGGACCTATTAGAACAAAATAATAATAATAATAATAATTATTATGATGATGATGATGATGATGATGATGATGATGATCCACACGCGACTCAAGAAAAACGTTAACTGGCATGTGTTTATTGTTAGTGATGAGCAGAAAGCGTCTAACAGCTGAGTAGCTCTTTGTGGGTGGGTGGGGGGGGGGGGGGGTGGGGGGGGGGGGGGGGGTGGTGGGGGGGTTGGGGGCTGGGCTCTCCTCTCTCTCAAAAACACAGAAGGTGCTGTCACGGGAGAACGGGACTTAACTGAAAATCATGCTTTAAAAACAGCTGGAGGCCTTCGACTTATAGCCATTAAGAAAAAAAATAGAAATTTTTAAATTAATAGGATTATCAACAAATGTTTAGTAATTTTTTTTTCGAATTCCATTTTTGATTGGGCGGAAGTTATCGATAGATATGCTTTGGGAGGAGGGCACTGACTTATAACCAGTAATGAAATAATAAATTAGTAGGATTATCAATAAATGTTTCGTGATTTTTTTTTTCAAATTCCATTTTTGATTGGCTGGAAGTTATCGATAGATATACTTTGGGAGGAGGAGGAGGTCTTTGACTTATAACTAGTAAAATAAGATCTAAATTTTAAAATTAATAGGACTATCAATAAATGTTTCTTGATTTTTTTTTTTTTTTTTTTAATTCCATTTTCGATAGGGTGGAAGTTATCGACAGATATGCTTTGGGAGTGGCGCGTTCAGTTTCAGTACATGTTGATGCTGGGCTAACGTTTACGTCCGTTTTATGTTACCAAAAAAAGAAAATCAACATACTTGAATGTCGCTTTCTTCCCTGTTCGTGAAGGGAAAAGTAGATTTTCAGTATTCTCATTTTAGTGTTTTACAAAGTAATGTTTTTTGTAGTTTTTTTTTTCGCTTTGTTATCTGTAGAAAAAATGGTTTTTGTTTTGCTTTGTGCCGTTGAGCGAAATTTTGTTTTGGTTTCCCTTTGTTCTGTTTAGTATTTTATTTCGCTTTGTCCTGTTTAGGAGAAAGGACTTGCTCTCTCCTCTCTCTCTCTCTCTCTCACCTACTGGGTCTGCCTCTCTCTAACTAACTGTTCTCTCCCTTCTCTTTCTCTCTCTCTCCTCTCTTCTCTCAATTATTTTTGTGTATTCTTTATTCTTATTATCACCTTCTGTTCTTTGTGTCACCTTTTTTTGGGCTTCTCATCTCTCTCTGTCTCCTCTCTCTCTCTCGTCTTCACTCGTCTTCTCTCTCTCTCTCAATATTTTTGTGTTTATTCTTTGTTCTTATTATCACCTTCTGTTCTTTGTCTTTTAGCTTTTCTGAACTCTCTCTCTATCTCTCTCCTCTCTCTCTCGTCATCTCTCTCATCTCATCTCTCTCTCCTCTCTCTCTCTCTCTCTCTCTGACCCTTGCCTGCAGCAGGCAAGACTTTCAAACAATTCCTGAAACCAGGTCAGTTAAGATCTTACAAAATTAAATTCACCGAAGGAAGAGCTCCCAACGCCTGCATATCCAGTGACTATTTCATTTGACATGCAGTTCCTCCTTTCGTGAAAACACCACTTTGCGAACGTATTATATTCCCACGATTTAGTCTGGAGAGAACATGATGATTGCTGTATCATTCATTTCATTGAGTAGATTTTTTTGATTCTAAGTGTTTCCAGTATTAAGTAATATATATGAACGTTTTCAGCCTTGTCTAAATCTGCGAATATTATCTTAACTATGTAAGTTCCAACGTTGAAAGTGGTTAAAAAATTGGGGCCCCCTACTGAGTGGCCACTTTTCGACCGCTCATCCTCACCACACCCAACTCTGCGTGACCACGCACATAGGCTCAACCCCCTCCCCCACCCCGACAACCCCCACCACCACCACCACCACGACCACAGTCGTCGTAGTAATCCATTAGTATTCCCATTTATGCTAGAGAACTATAAAACCAAACATGGTTTGCTTAAGAATGTCTTAGAGTGAAGGTGAAAGATCTTGCACTCCGTTGTTTCATATTCCTCGTGGCAATGTGCACTCTATTTCTATGTCACGTATCAGTTTTTAATGATAAAGGGTGTAACGTTGCATCCAGTATATAAATGTGTGTGTGTGTATATATATATATATATATATATATATGGTGGGTGTGTGTTGTGTGTGTGTGTGTGTGTGTGTGTAGTTAAATTGACACACACTCACACTTCACACACACACACACACACATATATATATATATATATATATATATATATGTGTGTGTGTGTGTGTGTGTGTGTGTGTGTTATGTTAGGTAAGGTCCTACAATATATATAATATCATACACACATGCGGGAAATGTATTTCAGCCACAAGAGTCAGATACGTGTCTGAGGAAATCAAAACCCTTAAAAAAAAAAGTTTCCTGGTGTATGTGTGTCAGCAGAAACTTTTTTAATGACATCTCCTTCTCGGTGTTTTTCTTCTTCATTTCTTCTGTCGGGGATGTGATTTTCTTCCCTGTCGAAAGTTTGGTTTTTGATGTCAGAGTCAACAGTGGTTTTATTAGCTTTTGGGCTGAGGCTCTAGTATACTTCGGTTCTTCGTCGGATCGTTTTCTTTGCGTTGGTCCGATCGTTTTCTTTGCGTTGGCTTCCTCGTCATTTGATCAATTCTTGTTAAGGTCGTAGGGAAGTGACTACGTTGGGAAAGGTGCTGTTAGTAAGCGTGAAGCGTTGTGGTATTGGGAGATTTGGTTACGCATTCAGTAAGATTTTTTTTTTTTCCAAGAAGCTTTTACAGTTTATGACATATTGAGTGCCATAAGTTATTTTTATATTATGACACACTTAGTGCCATAAGTTATTTTTTATTTTTTTTGAAACTTTTATAGTTTATGACACACTGAATGCCATAAGTTATTTACCATAAGTTATTAAAGTTTTTTTGCATAACTTCTATAGTAGACGACACACTGAGTACTATACGATATTTTTAATTTTTTTCCTTGCAAGTTTAATGGTTTATGAGATACTGAGTACCATGAGGTATTTTTATATATATATTTTTTATGAAACTTCTGTAGTTTATGACACTGAGTACCATCAGTTATTTTTAGATTTATGTTATGAAACTTATGTAGTTTACACTGAGTACCATAAGGTATTTTTAATTTTTTGTGTGAAACTCCTATAGATTATGATTTTTTTTTTTTTTTTTGGAAACTTCTGTAGTTTATGACACGCTGAGTACCATAAGATATTTTTATTTAAGAATTTATTTTTTTAGGAAACTATAGTTTATGACACATTGACTACCGTGTGTTTTTAAAACTATAAGTTTATTGTGACCCAGTTTCATTCTTTATTTTTCCTGCTAAAGGATGAGTTTGGCAGTAACTGGTGTTTATGCTTTCCTCAAAATCCACCTCTTTCTAATTTAAATTCTGTCCTCTAATAAATAAATAAAAAAAAGTCCTTATCATTAACCGTTAACCGTACACTTTTATCATTGGTGGCTGTTAGAAAAACAGCTAAAGTAACTGAATTTTTAAATTTTTTATAATAAGTCGACTTCTGCTTCGTTTACTACCAACAAATGTATGCATAACATTTCCAGTGGATAATCTGTTCTGTAAAAAACTTAGAAAACATTTTTTTTTTCATCATTAACCATTACCTTTGCGCTATTATCGTAAGTGGCTTTGTTAGAAATGTAACTAGAGTAACATAATTATCTATAATGAGTCAATATCTTCCCCGTTCACTACCGGAAGCGGATGCGTGACATTGAAAATCGATCGAGGAAATTGTACGATATTGATTGGCAAGGATTTTCGATGTTCTGTAGGTCGGGTCTTTGCTTTTTTGGTTGCGCATGGCATGCTTCCATTTTCTTGATCTTCCGTCTTCATTTGTAAAAAAAAAAAAAAAAAAATCGTCATGCTCTGTCATCAGTTTAATCAGTTTATCTGTAATCAACTTGTTCATCTTGACATGTGTCCAGTTCCAGTTCTTGCTTTTTGTTAGTCTTTACTCTTTGCTATGATATTAGGATAGCCAAAGCAACCTCTAATGAACGTTTTTTTTTTCCACTATTTTAAGCGTCTGTTTATATGTTCGCTGTTTATTATTATAATGATAATGCCAGTGATGATAATGTTGATAAGCAGGTAATTAATGGTCTGATTTCTTTAAAATTTATATGGGCGTAGGATTTCATTCTCTCTCTCTGTCGTGAGTGCGTGTGTCAACAGAGCCTTCACACATCATGGAGAGACACACATAACGAACTCGATCGAATTCGCCAACTGCTGACAAACAACGGCTATGCAGATCAAATTATCGAAGCAGCAATAAAAAAGAAAATGGACGAATTTTACCAACCCAACACGATGACGAAAAACGAGGAGAACTTGATTATTTACCATCGTGTACATTATGGGTCTTCATACAAGGAGGATTGCTGCACACTACGCGGGATAATAAACAGAGGCGTAACCCCAAAAGCCCCTTACCATAAAATAAGTCTCAGGATATATAGTAAACCCAACCTTGTAACAGCCTTAATAATGAAGAACAGCACCGCTCCGGGGGGACCGAAGGAGATGTGCACGAATGTAGTTTACAAATTTACTTGTCCAGAGGAGGTGTGTAAACCTCACAGCCAAAACTACATCGGGCACACTACAACGACCCTTCGGAGACGTCTGCTGGCTCATAGAAATCAAGGGGCCATCCATCAACATTACATAGATGTTCACGACAGGAAGCCATCTCTACAAGAGCTCATAGAAGGCACCCAGGTCGTGCACAGAGAAGACAACTACGGTCGCCTCTTAATAACGGAAGCGGTGAGCATCGCTATTCAGAAGCCGACCTTGAACGTCCAACAAGAATCGGACCATATACTCCCCTCCAGCAGGAGAAGGAATACGCAAGCCAACAGGGACCAGACAGCGCACCCCAATCCACCGAGAACATCGCGCCCCTTGGAAGACATGAGAAGACCCAGCGTCAGCGAAAGACAAGTAACATCCTGCTCAGGTCGCTGAGACCCCGACCCAACACGAATCAGCAGCCGTTAACCAACGTAGACCATTTGGGGACACACACACACACACACACACACACTCAAATTTAAATCATACACATTTATGTATAAACAGAAATTATCTCTTGTACCTTTATGCATGCTATAAATATATACATATATTTTATCCTGTATTTAGATTTCTATTATTCATTTTTATATTCCTGTATGTAATTTGTAATTTTCATCTAAAACCAACATGTAACATATTAAATTTTAAACATACATTTAAGGAAACTCTAGCACATGGCATTGTATTTTTAATATTTATGTAACCACTGTTTAAACTTTCACTCTTATTGTCACACTACATATGTCCTTATGTTCTTTGTATCCAAAACATCGCCCTTAAGCTGTTAATCCCTAGACTAACCAGTACCCATACCTCAAGGTCATACCTCCCACACGAT
Source organism: Macrobrachium nipponense (assembly GCF_015104395.2). Taxonomy (NCBI): domain Eukaryota; kingdom Metazoa; phylum Arthropoda; class Malacostraca; order Decapoda; family Palaemonidae; genus Macrobrachium; species Macrobrachium nipponense. The sequence goes on along the minus strand of NC_087216.1, from coordinate 12,243,937 downwards.
GAAAATAAATAGGCCGAAAGGTCAGAGATTGTAAGTCAGTAGTCACTTGATAATGCCATAAGGCGAAACAGCTGTCGTGACAAAATTCAATAAATGGAAGAAGGAAGTCTGCGTATTTTTCACCAGAAATTGACGAACGAGAATCGGAAAAACTTCGTCGGTATGAAGATACCTGCAAGAAACTTATTGATGCCACTAAAGCAATTGCTTTTAACGGAAGAAAAAAAAATTATATATATATATATATATATATATGTATATATCATACGTATCTCTCCTATATTTCATACTACGCTCTCTCTCTCTCTCTCTCTTCTCTCTCTCTCTCTCTCTCTCTCTCTCTCTCTCTCTCTCTCTCTATATCTCTATCTCTCTCGCTTCTCCTTATATATATATATATATATATATATCTATTATATCTATATATATATATATATATTATATATATATATATACACGCGCGCTTTTCCTCGTAAAGGAGAAGCTATTTTCCGTAAAAAAATTGAAAAGTTTCTTCTGTTAAAAAAAGGAAGAGGAAGAAAAAAGAAACAGAATCAAGAGTGTTTCCCAGCGCCATTGAAACTTTTTCGACTCGTGCCGTTATTATAGTCGTAGTAACTTCTTTGAAACTACTTTACTTTCCTTTATTATTTGATCAGGTTCAGATTAGCTCCTAACGGGGCTGTTAGGAGCCCGAATGCTGGCTGCTGCCTCTTGCTGCTCTGGCAGGATCCAAGAATGTGAGGATTCATACTCATTATATAATATTAATTAGTTGTGTGGATGTTGGTTGAGAAATTATACCTCTTTTTCAAGTTGATTGGTTGGTTATCATAAGGTATCTGTTTCCCCAAGTGGTTTGGTTAGGTATCATAAGGATATATGTATTTTAATATTTTACTTACATCTATGTTTATTTAACAATATTGTATATTTTATCTTTTTCTGTTGAATGATCTCATCATTTTGTATTTCCCAATTCTACATATAAACCCTTACACTGTGCGAATGTATATGTACGTATGAATGTATGTATATTCATTTATACTATGTATATCTGTGCGTGTGTGCATGGTTATAAATATATACATATATATTTTAATATATATTTGTATACACTCTCACACCTATTTCTTTCGAATGAACATCATATTCTGAATAATAATAATAATAATAATAATAATAATAATAATAATAATAATAATAATAATAAGGATAAATATTTCAATATAATTAATTGTAATAGATTATAGAAGGATTTTATAATATTTCAAGTAAGGATTAGTTAATTATCTAAGGAATTGTTTCCAAAGTAGCCTGGTTAGATGGTAACTAAGTAAGATCGAGCGGTTGACTGCCATATAGGGATGCTATTTGTAGATAGTTGAAAATTTATAGCCAAGTCAAAGTGACTACCTATTGTTAAATGAAAATAGTACAAGTAAGCAGTTCTACTGTTAATCTCCATATCAGAGTTCAAATTTGTGTCATGGTGATTCGTTGAAGTTTGATGACTGATGTGTAGCAATTCCTCATTGTTACGCAGGATTGCTTCAAGATTGCTTAGTATTGCTCTTGGGGGTTATATGACAGGAGACAATTTAGTGCGACTGATTTATTATGACTTATTTATTATGACTTGACAAAGGCGCCCCTGACCGATTGGTGTGAATATATAACGTGATCGTTGCCAATTTGCATTGATTGGTGTAAACATTCTTTGCAGTGTGTTTTGAAAGTAAATATCTTCGTAACGCGTAGTCGATAAGCGATGTTTGCTCTCTTTATGAAGTTATACTGCATTGTTGTACGCTAGTAGCCTCGGCTGGAGAATATCAGTAACACTCATGTTATTAAAGCCAAGGGGTTTCATGCGGCAATAACATGTTATTCTTGATTAATGGAATTGCATTAAAGAGAGAGAGAGAGAGAGAGAGAGAGAGAGAGAGAGAGAGAGAGAGAGAGTTGTTAAAGACAGATTAAGGCAAGAGGATATGTTATTGCATACATTGAGAGACATTTTTAATTGAGAGAGAGAGAGAGAGAGAGAGAGAGAGAGAGAGAGAGAGGAGAGATATCACGTGTTTTATCCATAATAATTAAATGTTATGACTCAGGGGATGACGAGAGAAAGGTTTGGGGCAGAAGCAGTTCCGAAATAAAGGAACCATCTGTTTTGTTGTTGTTGTTGTAAAGATCGAAGTACTTAACGTGGTTTATTTATTTATTTATTTATTTATTATTTTACAAGTTCCTTCTAATTTCCGGTCGTGTTATTATTCATGTTCGAAAAGCTTCCATTGCACTTGGCTATGTAATGGGCTGATACTAAGGTTTGCTTAAGTTTTTCCTTATGCATATATATTCATCGCGTTGCTCGTTATACCATCATAACAGGTTACCTCTGAAAATGTCAAGCTGTCGTCACATCTGTGAGCAGTACCTGAGACTAGCAACCCTCCAAATATATTTCCTGAGAAACTTTATGGTGGCACTTTACTGAGGCACCCCCTCCAAGGTGATGAGGCAGATATTGTATAAATGTGTGTATAACGGGCGAGGTAATTTCTGTCTCCGAGTATTTCGCAGAAGTGGAGAGTAATGAATGTGGACTATAGAACTTAGATTTTATAGCGTTTGGTTTAATGTTTGTCTGTGTCTAGGCCTAACTGTTTATAAACATGGCACAGAATGTTACTGTTAAGCTTGAAGATACAGTTTTTATGGGGGAAGAAAAGTGGGGTGTGTATGTATGTATGTATAATTTGATAATTCCTTCTTGGCCGCTTTTAGAAAAGATAGTTTTGATAGTGACTGTGTATAGTTTTGATACGCAGGACTTGAACTTCAACGATGAGCAGGGCATTTAAATCGAGCTGAAATGCTAAATATGGCATTTAAATCGAGATGAAACGCTAAATAGGGCATTTAAATCAAAAGCGAGATGTTACTTTAGGAAAGCGAAGGGTTACGAACATCAGAGGGACGGAGGCTCATCCGTATTACTCTTCTCAGAATTTGCGCAGATTGGCGTAAACGAATAATGTGAGACTAGAGGGTGAGCAATGAGTGGGAATAAGCTGGTAATGGCATGAAAGCAACGGTAATGGATTAGAAGGGAAAGAAAAGGAAAATATCCGTAAGTTTTCGCGTTTTGCTCTTTCTTCTTGGGATTTTAATTTGATTGGGTGTGAAATCATTACATTAATACAAGAGTTTTAGTTTTTTAGATTTTTAAATTTTTTTTTTTCAAATAACCATTAATGTGAAGAATAGCGAGCACGGTTAGTAACGAATGTTCAATTTTTAAAGTATTTAACCGCTTTTTAATAATATTTTTGGTGTATGACTGGAATAATATAGTGGAAAATACAGCAAGAGAAATGTTGTTTATGTATAGAGGTTAGCCGTTTTGTGAGTTTATGTTCTAAAGATTATTATTATTATTATTATTATTATTATTATTATTATTATTATTATTATTATTATTATTAATGATTTATTCAGTAAGTTTGACTGTATGTATAATCGGGCTTAAATGATTGTTTTTTTTTTACTGACGCTTAGAAAAATATCCTTTATGTTATTGATGGTATAACTTTATAATATATTTTTGTCTGTAATAGTCTTCTTCAGGTATGAGCTGAATTTCGGGTGTCGTTTATGTAAAGGGGGCGAAGCGAGGACCTGTAAAATGTAAGGAAACCGTTCAGAAAAAAGTGAAACATAAATGTCTTTAGATTTTATCTGGTGAAATTTTTTTCCATTATAATAGTAAGACAGTAATGGGCGAAGAAATGATCATGCCGTAAGTTTCGGATCAACTTCCTGTTGTCGTCGTTGGTCATCATCTTGGGCGTGAAACATCCGTAGATTTTGATCCCGTTTGACCGACCAAAAATTAGGGTGTGTGAGAATCTCTCCTATAAAAAGTTACTCGGTAGTTCGGTGGTTGGAATTCTTACGAAATTACTTTCATTTGGGTAACAGAAAGTAAGTCTCTCTCTCTCTCTCTCTCTCTCTCTCTCTCTCTCTCTCTCTCTCTCCCCTCGGTCGCAATAGGAGCAGTCAGGTTAGTTATTTTTATATATTCAGAAGATGACACCCATTCATGTGGAACAAGTCTACAGAGGGCCATTGACTTGAAAATGAAGCTTCCAAAGAATACGGCGTTCATTAGGAAGAATTAAGACGATGTAAAGGGAAATACAGAAAGAAGAGCCCCACTTCTTAATATATATATGTATATATATATATATATATATATATATATATATATATATATATATATATATATTAGTAAAACAACAAATGGATACAAATGTATTAAAATGTAAGGAGAATATTATTAGGATATTAACGTATTGCGCCTTCGCTTAAACTTCTGAAGTGAACGTAATTTTAAGGAAAAGGAACCTGTACTAGGTTTGTGCAAAAATGTAATCTGGAGGTATTATTCATTTACTTGACTGACCGTAATATTTTTCGATTAGACTTGCGGTCCATTTATCCTTTTTTTTTTTTTTCATTTATGCGATATAAAATGTAAACATAAAATTCTGTTGTATAATTCTCACCAAAGGATTGATAGTAATAGGTATGTAATTCTTTCAATTCCCGATGAAGCATTATCTCTTAAAAACTTAAAACCATACACAGAATTGAATATCAGCCAAGTAATGACAATAACACACTAGGCGAGGCTTTTTGTGAAATATACGTTAAGTCTATTCCGGTTTAATTTCCTGTGGCGTGTATATTTTGTGAAGAATATTACGAGCATGACATGCTAGGATATTGCGTTAAAAAGTAGATTCGGTTTTTCAAGTAAAATAAAGTTTCTTTCGATAACATTTTCTCGAATAAGAATAAGGTATTTTACAGGAAATGTGATTTTTTTTTTTACTAGCACGGGAATGGCATTAAACGAACAATGGTGACGATGCACACGGTAATTATATATGGCAGATTATTTGATCAGTACACTGTTACTGCCGTTAGAGTTAAAAATAGTGAAAATAAATAATACTGCTGACCTTTTTAATGGCCAGCGCTGTAGGTGTTGTGGTGTGTACTACCGCCATTGTGGGTGATATTTAGACCTGATTAATATTCCAAATAAAGGTGATTAATAATTATGGCGACCCTTTAAAAAGTAGTATTTATTCTATGTCCTTGAATGCTGTTTTGTTAGAACGCTCTCTCTCTCTCTCTCTCTCTCTCTCTCTCTCTCTCTCTCTCTCTCTCTCTCTCTCTCTCTCGGAATTCACGTTAGACACTTGATATATGACTGTCTATTTAATGATGACTACTTGATGGGTGTTGAAATAGTTCTCTGTGTGCGCGCGCGCTCGTTTGTTTGTGTGTGTGTGTAAACGCTTAAGAGACATTGAGAAACGGTCGATTTTTGGAGATGATTCATCCAAAGATAAAACCTAGGAAATCATTGAAAGTAAGATCATTTTCCATGACTCGTGACGTCACACGAAAAGGTTTTCTTTTTCACGAGAAACCGTCGTATCGTTTGCTGTCTTTCTTCCCTTTGTTATTCCTACTTATGTTACTTTTTTTTTATTTAACTTTTCTTCAGCTCTCTAACGATGGAATTCTTGGAAACCGGTTTCCTCCCTTTTTGGAAAAGTTATTTGCCTTTTTAGACAAAAATTCTCATGTTACGTTTTTTATGCTCCTGCCTATAAACCACTAGGAATTCCCTTTCGTTATCGTGAATTGTAGATTTAATTAACTTTGACATTGGATCAGTATGTGTATGTATATATATAATATATATATATATGTATATGTATATGTATATATTATATATATATATATATATATATATATATATAATATATATATATAATAGATAGATGTTCACTTACATACATTCGTTTATATGTTCAGATAATTTGCTAACGGCAGTTCCTTTTTCTTTTTCTTATGTTGTCTCTTGCCCTATATTCTGTTACCTATTTACATATATTTCTCTTGGGATTTTATTTTCATGTATGTTTCCACTTGGTATTGCAATGTCAGGTAACTGATATTTGTTGCCACTCTCCTCACATTCTTTCTCTGTATTCCTTTCATGTGTTGCAAGTTACTGTATATTCTTTTGTCGCTTTATATTCATGTGTTCCATTTTCTGTTTATTGTTTTGTTTAATTTTTTTGTATATATCTGTTGCCATTCCTTAGTATTCACTTCATTTGCCTTTTATTGACTAGGTTAGTCATCTCTGATGGCTGTTGATATGTAATCTTATGTAATGTCATATCATTCAACAGAAGAAAAACTTTATTTGTCGTAGTCTGTGATTGACGAATGTAGATCAAATACTATGCCTTATTTCTGTCCAAGCAGAAGCTACAGTGACCCCATTCTTTATTTGCCCTGATTTATCTCGCCACTGAAGGAATTGAGTCCAATCCAGGTTCCCGTTTCTACCGAAAAGTGAACCTGATAACGTATGCCGACTACCGCCGTTCATCTTGTTTAGGCGTACGGTCCATACGCCTCGGTTTGATGGTCGTTGATTTGGACAGAAACAGACATACGGTACTGCTGAGGAAAGCAAGGTGCGCTCACATCATGAGTAAAAATTATCAATGAAGCTTCTTCTTCTTCTTCTTCTTCTTCTTCTTCTTCTTCTTCTTCTTCTTCTTCTTCTTCTTCTTCTTCTTCTTCTTCTTTTTTTTTTTGCTTGAAATGCCGAAGGATTCTTTCGAATTACCGTTGCTATCACGGCATAATATTTTTTAATTTAAATACTCAATATATTTGTTTACGAGTACAATATGAGTTGAGGCTTCCACACTGGATCAGTTGATAAAAGTTAATCCAAATTGTATTCAATTGACACCAGAGAGATAACTTAGAAAAGTATATAGTATTCATGTGATGTAGAACATCACCGATGGGAACCTGTCATAAATAAAGGATATTTAGAATGTCGAAGATGGGAACTACTCTTAGAAAGTCAACTCAGATTGTGTAGAATACAGCTTGAGGTAATCCGCGAGAACTGAGGGAATCCCTCCATAAGGTAATCGACGAGGATTAAATTCAGAATGGCCGCTTTAGGTCACTTACAAAATCGTGGCGGCAGAATCTCCCCTCGAAATGCTGACTGAGGAGGAGACTGGCGGTCTCTGGGACGTCTTCTTTTAAATCCTCTTTTTTTTCCCCCTCAGGAGCAACAGGTTCTCTCTCTCTCTCTCTCTCTCTCTCTCTCTCTCTCTCTCTCTCTCTCTCTCTCTCTCTCTCTCTATACGTGTGTGTATCCGGAGGTTGCGCTGCGGGATCTTCATCTCTCGATAGATGTCGTGAGGAATTTAAGATGTCCGGGTGGGTTTCATTTGCATATGGAGGAGAGGAGGAGGGGGGGGGGGAGGAGAGGAAAGGAAACCGTCTTGATTGATTGTCGGTAAGACTGTTAAGGTGCACTGCCATATGTGTGTGTGTATATATATATATATACTATATATATATATATATATATATATTATATATATATTATATATATATATAGTTAGAGAATCAGTCTCTCTCTCCTCTCTCTCTCTCTCTCTCTCTCTCTCTTCTCTCTTCTCTCTCTTCAGATGGAATAACCAAAAAGGGTATGGGCCTAGCAGCTGTCGTGAACCTTGATGATTCCACCATTCTGAAGCCGACATATACAATAACAACACATGCGTGTGTGTTATTGTATACGTATATAATGTATAAACAGTCACTTTTATATATGTAAAATATCTGTCTATATATATATATATATATATATATATATATATATATATATATATATATATATATATATATATATATATATATCGATAACTTTGTTATCGCCATTACACAATTCTCGAGGTTATCTGGTGAAGAGATTGACACTCGAGGGGCTGAGAGCCACAAGCCGAATCTGAAGAAGAGTTATGTTCAGGTTTTTGATGTTGCAATTGACGCCTGGATATCGTATAACTGAATTATAAAAAAAAAAAAAAAATTCTTATTTCCAGTTCTTTTCGTATTTGATTTTTTTTTAATGGAGCTGCTTACTTGGATTTCCTTATTTATTTATTTATTTATTTATTATTTTTTTTTTTGGAAGAGGACTAATCCTTTGATTTATATACGGTTATTTAATCATGGACTTGTTTTTCAAGAGGAGTGGCTTCACAACCGTATCTGTCTGAAGAAAGAATTATTATTTCACTTTCATTTTCCGAGTTCTGCAGAAACATTTTTTAGCCATAATGATAGTTTTTGTCTTCTGCGACGGAATGATTCGAAATGATGCAGCCCAGCAATCATATATGTCATTTCCTTTTCTGAGACGGAACGTGAAAAATCTTCACAAAGATAATTGTCATCTTCGGTTCTTTTATGTTTTAAACGAGCTATGTAGGCAGGTATCTGTAAACGATAGTTATAGTTTGGTTAATGGAATTGTTAAACAAAATGTCTATTATCCTTTCAGATGTATTTTGTAAGCTGTAATTATTATTTCGTAATTCCTAAGACGGCACTTTACAACGATATCTCTCAGCCATAGTAATCTTATTTTCTGGCACAAAATTCTTCAAAAAGCTTTCGAAAATCTCGACGACTTTCAGACTCAATTATCTAATACATTCTTTAAGGATTTGAAGAATAACTCTTAGTTATTTTAAACAGTCTAAATTCTTAGGAAATATGTTAAGGACTCTGAGAACTTGTGTTTGCAGTTGAAAAGGCGTTCACACTTACGCACTCCTTCGAATGCCTTTGTCTCGTGATGACGGTATCGAGCGATCTTCCTCGGAAGAAGTAGAAGGAATGAAGTGTAACTTCAAGAATGGTGTTATTTGTTTAGTTGTCAGTAGAGAATGATTCGTCGAGTTTGCTTAGAAACCAGAATACTGTGACCTCTCGGCGCCCACCTTTTCAAAAGAGAACGTTTAATGATATATATATATATATATATATATATATATAATATATATATAATATATATATATATATATATATATCCTTAAATCCACGGTAGAAAGGTGTTTCTCAGATGAGGTAGTGCTTCCCTTCCCCTCCATTAAACTTCAATGAGATTAACAGCAGTCGACTCACTGCCAGCCGCAAAGTTCAGTGCTTTGATTAAGAAAGGAACTAAGACATTAAATGGAACGTTCCCAAATCGTACCGCGTAATAATTGTTCCGGGAATAATAATGGTGATGAAAGCTGTTGGCGTTCGTTTTTTTCGTTCCCGGTGTAAATGTTGTCGTAGATTAAAATGACGTTCCATCGCGCGCTCTTCATTGTTTATCAGTCCGTAATTGCTATGTAATTTTTTTTTTTAATCTAGTGACATATCGACTTATGACATGGTTGTGACGATGATGAATGCTTTCTATCACCTCCGGCCTTTCGAGCCTCATCTGTTTTTGGGAGTCACAGAAAAAAATAAATGTCAAAAGCAGCGTCAACCGGTTTTTCATGTTTGTTTATGGTCGTCTTTTATCCATTTCGGTCCCGGCGCTACCTAACAATTTTTTTTTTTTTTTTTTTTGAGTTGTTTTTCCCCGAACTAAAGGTCAAATATCGCCATCGTTAAAAGATGCGTTCAATTAGGCCGAAAGCAACTACAGCTGGTGTAATGTCACATTGTTTTTTTTTTTTAATATATATATTCGTCCGTTCTCGAAATGGAAGGCTCGTTTTGCCCTTGGTTTTCGATTTAGAACGAAAGAAAGTGAAACATTCGAATTAAATGAAAGTATTCCTTTAATCATTTGGACTGTTTTATTGTTTACAGTGTTTCTTTTCGTAATTAGAACTTGCGATGCATCACATCCGAAATAAACACCCAGATTTATATTGATAAAAAGGAGCATGTTTTTGTTTATTGTTTTGATATATTCATTTTTATTTTGACGTATTGTTTGATGTTTGTTGTGCTGTGAAGGACGATATTATCGTTTTAAAAAGATTATGAAGCATATTTTATACTAATCCAGTTTTTTTTCAGGGTATGATATTACTGAAAATCATCCAGGTTACAAAAATTTTTAATTTCTTTATGACTGACTATTAAAATTAGATGGAACATGAATTATTCTTTCTTGAGTACAAATTTAGAATCTAACAAAGTCTCTCATTCCATGAACAGTATTCCGTTTTAAGTTTTGATAGATATTCGTAAATATAGTTACCGTGATATTGCTATAAATCTTTTTAGCGAAAAAATTATTATGTGTGGTTTTGTGGCCATATTTACATTATTTAGATGTTTGTGGAAACAGAACAGACACTGGGAATTTTCAGTGTTATCGTCAGATCTAATTGAAATTCAAAATTCACATTCAAAACTTTATTCATATGAATAGAACTTGCATACGTATACAAAAATTATAAAAATATAAGTACTGGTAAATTGCCTTTTGAAAGTATACTCACATGTAGCGGGTGGTGATCTGCATTACTCACGAAATAATTAATATTATTATTATTTTCTTTTCTCTCTCTCTATCACAGTCCTCTAATTCGACTGGGTGGTATTTATAGTGTGGGGTTCCGGGTTGCATCCTGCCTCCTTAGGAGTCCATCACTTTTCTTACTATGTGCGCCGTTTCTAGGATCACACTCTTCTGTATGAGTCCTGGAGCTACTTCAGCCTCTAGTTTTTCCAGATTCCTTTTCAGGGATCTTGGGATCGTGCCTAGTGCTCCTATGATTATGGGTACAATTTCCACTGGCATATCCCATATCCTTCTTATTTCTATTTTCAGATCTTGATACTTATCCATTTTTTCCCTTTCTTTCTCTTCAACTCTGGTGTCCCATGGTATTGCGACATCAATGAGTGATACTTTCTTCTTGCTTTTGTCAATCAACGTCATGTCTGGTCTGTTTGCACGTATCAGCCTATCCGTTCTGATACCATAGTCCCAGAGGATCTTTGCCTGATCGTTTTCTATCATTCCCTCAGGTTGGTGTTCGTACCACTTATTACTGCAAGGTAGCTGGTGTTTCTTGCACAGGCTCCAGTGGAGGGCTTTTGCTACTGAATCATGCCTCTTTCTGTACTTGTTCTGTGCAAGTGCCGGGCATTCGCTTGCTATGTGGTTTATGGTTTCATTTTTCGTATTGCACTTCCTACATATGGGAGAGATATTATTCCCGTCTATCGTTCTTTGGACATATCTAGTTCTTAGGGTCTGATCTTGTGCCGCTGTTATCATTCCTTCAGTTTCCTTCTTGAGCTCTCCCCTCAGTAGCCATTGCCACGTGTCATCGCTGGCTAGTTCTTTAGTCTGTCTCATGTATTGTTCGTGCATTGGTTTGTTGTGCCAGTCCTCTGTTCTGT
>NC_087216.1:12205094-12222594 GCF_015104395.2 Macrobrachium nipponense | reverse complement strand
GTGGGTCCCTGTAATGGGTTATTTTACTATTATAGTTGCTGCCGTAGCAGTTATACATTTGGTAAACCGATACAGTTTACGATCGTCCTTGTCTGCATAATGACAGGTACAGTACGATTTATGAATGTAAGATGTTTGAATGAATAATGATTATAATACGCCCGTTATCTTTCATCTCCTCTCTTTCGACCCTTCGTCCTCCTCCTCCTCCTCCTTAGCCCCCTCCCCCCAAACTTATCATGTGACATTGCTTGTCAGGAAAGTATTTATTATAAGGACGGCCTGATTGATGCTCTTGTTTATTATTGGAGAATAGTTTTTCATATTATTATTTTTAATTCGGTTTTTTTTCATCGTGCAATATTTCAAGATTAAGAGATAGAAGGCTGGCGAAAGTAACTATAAGCTTTTCTCTCTCTCTCTCTCTCTCTCTCTCTCTCTCTCTCTCTCTCTCTCTCTCCGTGGAGCACAAACAATGTGAATAATGGTCCGTCACTCTTATCTCCCCCTTTGGCTTCAAAACCAGCGCATTCTCTCCGTTTCTTTCTGACTCAATCTTCGCATGCATATACATATTTTTGTCGCCAAATTGTTGGCAGCAAGTATAAGCATACTTATATACACACTCGCACTTCCCTTTCTTCAAAAAAAAAAAAAAAAAAAAAAAAAAAAAAAAAAAAAAAAAAAAAAAAAAAAAAAAAAAAAAAAAAAAACAAAAAAAAAAAAAAAAAAAAAAAAAACTTTAACTCTTCTCTGCTTCTACCTCGGTAAACCCCCTTCCCCCTACAGGTTCCTCATTGCTTTTCTTCTCCATCCCCCTCCCCCTTCCCCCTAAATCCTCAACCCCTACGGGTAGCGCGCCCTCCAACCCCAGGGAAGGTGCCGCGTCAGATAGTCGCAACAACTCGGCACGAGGAAGATTTATCGCTGAGTGTCGCAGGACGAACGACACCTGACGGATTTGGGTCTCTCTCTCTCTCTCTCTCTCTCTCTCTCTCTCTCTCTCTCTCTCTCATCTTGAAAAGGATGGCTCCCTCTTTGCGCTCACACATGCGAGAGAGAGAGAGAGAGAGAGAGAGAGAGAGAGAGAGAACACGGTCCTGTTTGGAATTCGTTAATTCTACTTAACTCGTAATTAACAGCCTAGGAGGGTCGAAGCCTATAGAGTGTCTCTCCAATGGGATCGTTGCCAAAGTATTTTGGTGGCTTTGTTCCTGTTGTTTAGTGAGTTTTGTTTCATCGCTCGTCATCATTGTACGTTTTTTTGTGTTGGTTTTTGAATGCTGCATGAATTTATAATAAATATGTTGACCGGTAATGAATAAATTTTTATAAACTGTTTGGTGTCGCAACTGGCAGGGTCGCTGATATTGACCGACAGCATTGTAAGTAGGGGTTATCTTATATCTTAAAAACAGCAGAATTTGAAAATATTGTCAAGACGAAAATGATAACATATGCTTTTTTCTAGCAATTCGTGCAATCAAGATCAATCTGACACCAGAGTATTGGCTTATAGCCTCAACTACCAGTATTTTGCATTAAATTCGCTGGTCTCAACGAGTATGGCTATAATGGTACTAGGTGATTTTCTTATTGCAATGTATATTGAAGGGGAACGAGTATGGCTATAATGGTACTAGGTGATTTTCATATTGTAATGTATATTGAAGGGGTAGGTGTCATGCTGCAAGATGATGCACCAAGAAACCGGGATGCTCAACATTTTAATCGATATATGCAACTCTCATAATCTCTTATAAGAAATGACATCTGGAGCAAGGCCAACGCAGGCGGGAGAAGAATCACAATTGGTCTATTTTCAGAAATAATAAAAGCCTGCTAAGCAACATCTCAAGGCAACCCTCAGCTCGCTCTGACCCTTTAACCAGTAAACATGTGGCTGTATATAGTGCTTCATTGAATACCATGCGCAACGCGACCTAGAACCCCTTCTCTCTATTTTTATCAGTGTTTAGAATTATTGGTGGGGGGGCGTTTAGGAAAGGTCTGTGGAAGAGCCTAAGAAGGTCTGAAAAGATTTTTTTTTTTTTTTTTTTTTTTTTTTTTTTTTTTTTTTTTTTTTACACGAGAAGAAAATTCATTGATTCGTATCTCTCAAGCTACAGTTGAGGTTGTCATACGAAAAAAGTGTACTATAATTCTCCTTTCTATGCAATTCCCGATGTTTCTAACAACTGATAAAGTATTAAACTTCCTAGAGATGCTACACTTTCCGTCTGTGTACTTTTATAGAGAGTTTAGCTTAGCTGTCATTAGTATGAAATCTCGCGTCCCTTATAATTGTACTATCATTGTCAGGGTTAGCTGAGGCATTTCTTCCAGAATATGTTTGTTTATATATCATTCTAAGGGCTAAGTCGAACAGTTCTGTCTCTGTAAAGTAGTTCTGTATTTAACGAGAAGTTATCATTGAGATAGTAATTTCTAGCTTTTGTTCACATCTATGCTTTAAGTCCTCGTTCTTGCCTGCCTCTCCTTTTTTTTCCTTCCTTTCTTTTCTATTCCAAGCGATGTAAATATTACACATTCACCCCCCCATCCCCCGATATTTATCTCAGGCAATTTTCTTGCAAGTCTTAAGAAAGCGAAATTGATATAGCGTCTTCATTGACCTGCTTGATTCCCTCATACATTTTGAACGTCCTCATAAATTTTCGAGAGTCTTATCCCTCATGCAGGAGAGAGAGAGAGAGAGAGAGAGAGAGAGAGAGAGAGAGAGAGAGAGAGAGAGAATCTCCTCATGCATAATCCGCTGTGTTTTATGGATATCCTGTGTGTGAGTGGCTTTGCCTGTAAGGCTTTTTTTTTTCTCTTTTTTTAAGTATTGGGCTTTCAAGGGGTTGTGGTATGTATATATGAAATATATATAGATATACATTACAAAATATATTCTATATGTATAATACACACATATATATATATATATATGTATATGTTTATATATATTATATATATATTATAATAAATATATATATATATATATTTATATTATATATATATATATATATATATATACTATATACATATATATACATTATATGTATAACTTAATATATAAAATATATATATATATTTATATATATATAATCTAATTAAATATAATGAGGAAGAGATGGAGATAATCTATTGTTGTGGTTATATTTGTCTAGTTGGAGATTTAATTTTTTGTATTGGAACTTTTAAATTAATCTTTAAGAAAGGAAAAGCGATGACTCCAATAGATGGCATGTTGCAGCTTGGTAAATAACGACCTCGGTTCTTATCCCGAAAAGTAGAATTATGAGTGGGAAGATAAGCTATGTAAATAATACTTTGAATGGACGGAAAGAGATACTGAAGAAAATAATTACAGATATGCAAGAAAAAGGAAGAAAATGGTGGAAAACAGTGGAAAAGTACATGCAAGAAGTTAAAATAAATGTAAGAAAATTGGAAGGAATGTCCAGAACAGATATAAAGGACAAAACCAGAAGATGGGACACAGAGAGGTGGAAAGAAGATTTGGAAAATAAAGTGTCAGTGAATATATATAAAATGTGGAAAAGAGAAATAAAAGATGACGAAATTTATGACAACTCTACTGGTTCAGTACTTCTCTTCAAAGCCAGAACCAACTCTCTTAATTTAAATATAGCAAAAAGGCACCAGAATGAGAACACCTGTTGTCCTTTTTGCCATAATACAGCAGAAGACATATTTCATTTCCTTTTATATTGCGGTACTTTTAGAGAAGAACGTGTTAAAGCAATAGGGCTACAACAACCCTATGAAGAGAAGGAAAGTGACGTAGTGGGAAAATTTCTATTTTCAGGTAACAACGAAATAAGAAAAGAAACCATATACTTGATGTGGAAAAAAAGAGAGAAAAAAAGGAAAGAGATAAACAAATAAAAAAAAAAAAAAAAAAAAAACAAATACTCAAGATTAAGAGGCGCCGTTGCAAAGGCATTGCCTCGACCCATAACTACTACTACTACTACTAGTGTTTGTTTAATATGAAGATGGTCAGTTCCGTTGGCCAGCAATAGGAGAAGACATATAAATAGAATTCTCTCTCTCTCTCTCTCTCTCTCTCTCTCTCTCTCTCTCTCTCTCTGAATTTCTCTCTCTCTCTCTCTCTCTCTCTCTCTCTCTCTCTCTCTCTCTCTCTCCACGTGGTCGTAGGATGTTCCAACCCAAGGAGACATAAAAGGATAAGAGAGGCGATTCCGGGAGTTTAGAGGATTTGGGGATTTGAACGGAGAGAGAGAGAGAGTACCCTTTGAAGACGGCTCCAGGAGAAGGTTAAATCATTAAAAGTCTGGCCTAAATAAGAGGGGGAAGTGGTGACGTGTGCGAAATAATAGAACTTCTGATTAGGTTAAGGATTTCTATTGTAATGTAATAGTTAAAGATATTAACTGATAGAGAGGGAGTGAGATTTATATATATATATATATATATATATATATGTATATTATATATATATATATATATATATATAATATATATATATATATATATATATATATACACACACACACTTGTACTTAATAAAAGATGCCCATAAAAACACCAAAATATAGAGAGAAAAATTTTCAGAGACTACTGTCTCCCTCTTCAGGTCGATGAATGAGAAAAGTACAGCAAAGGTGGCATTCATACTAAGAGGTCCATCCACAGGTAAGCCAATTTAGGTCCTCTTGGTATAAATACCACCTTTTCTGTAACTTTTCTCATGCATCTACCTGAAGAGGGAGACAGCAGTCTTGAAATATAGTATTTTTCTCTGTATATTTTGGTGTTTTTATGGGCTCCTTGTATTAGATGGAATTCTGTTGTAACAATACATTTTTACCAGTCATATACTTGTACATATATGTAGTAGATTTGCATAGGTATGTATAACTGAATCACGAAAAGTTTGGAATGTGATGAATATATAAATAAAGGCTCAAGCCACGAAGGAAAGTGAAGCAATGGAATACCGCTGCAAGGCCTTTCGATTCTTGTTTCGGATATATAAAGTATATATTGTAGTTTTTCAGCCAAAAAGCATGCCTTTCAACCCTCTTTATTATTAAGGCCTTGCTATTCTTTCATTAGAATATTTTTTTTGTGTTCCTCATAAATTTTCAATATCGACCAGTATTTTTTCCGCTGCTATACTATACAATACTTTGGGCTTTATTTCTCGAGTTGAAATATGAACATTTTCATTAAATTTAAAGCAGAAAACTAATAAATATTTAATTTGGAACGTATTTCCAATTTTCCAATGAATATATGTATATTATAATATATGATATATATATAATATACATAAATTTAGACATTTATATATAATACATATATGTATGTTATAATTTATGTGTATATATGTTAAATGATATATATATATATATATATATTATATATATCTATATATATATAATAATATTATATAATATATATTATACATTAATCACCGTATTTAGCCCGCGGGACGGTTGAGACTTAGCTGGCATATGGACCGGATATGAGAATCTGGACGACTTTAGGGGGATTTGAAGGGGATTATGTGGGAATTCCGGTCTCAAGTAATTTAGGGGAGGATTAATAAGGATAAAGAAATGACCTCAGCCATGGGTTTGGTGGTAAGTGAAATTTCGCTAATGAAGTTGTGAATGTACGATAAAGTACATTGTCAGGAATGCAAAAAAACAAACGTGACCAAAGGAACAGCGCACTACAAGGAAAACTGGCTATCTTTTAATGCATCTAGCCAGTCATACCTCGTGGATTCTGCCACGTAAATGGCAATATATATATATATTATATATATATATATATATATATATATATATATATATATATATATATATATATGCACACACACACACACACACACACACACACACACACACACACAGCATTCAGCAGGGTCCAACAAAACACATCAAAAAGGGCCATATTTATTAATAAGAGACGTTTCGCACATTATCTATGTGCATCCTCAATTTGTAAGAACACATAAATACGTTAGAATTTAAAAAAAATTATTTTTATATAAAAAACAATTATTACAAATTAAAAAGGTATATAGTAAAAAAAATTGTATTAATTTTAATTTTTGTAAATTTTTTCTCAACTATGTTTTTTTTATATAAAAATATTTTTTTTTGTAAATTTTAACGTATTTTATGTTGTTCTTACAGATTGAGGAATGCACATAAATAATGTGCGAAACGTCTCTTATTAATAAATATGGCCTTTTTTGATGTGTTTGTTGGACCCTGCTGAATGCTCTTTAATATCTTCTGGAATCCTTCCTTTTATTATATATTTATATTATATTATTATATCATTATTACCCTATTATATATTATATTATATATATATCTATATATATAATAATTCTGTCCCGCAGTCCATGGGGCCATTCAGAGGCACTAACAATCTCCTGGTTTACAAATACTAAAGATAAGTCGATAACAAGAATTGGAGTATTAGAAAATCAACTCAGACTGGAACAGATAGAAAATGGATTCAAGAGATATGGACTGTTTGTTAATCATTGTGCAGATGTATTGGAAAAAGAGAGCTTGGAAGGGGGTATTAGGGGTATTATGTATTTTATTCAGAAGAGAAAATTATACATTTTACTCTACGTACAATGTTGTATGACAGTACGACCATATTCAAAAGATTCCATTTGATTTTAGAATGAAACTTTAAAAAGAAAATTTGAGGTCAGATGCTGGTTAGAGTTAGAAACAATACCATAAGGTGAATTACGGAATTGATTTAGATGAGATAATGATGAAAGGGAGATGAGATAGATTTATAATGCTCTCAAACCCCAGGAAGCATAGTAGGTGATTGTGTCAGGTTGGTTTCTGTGGGGACCAAAATAGTTGGAAGACCCACAACTACTTAGATGAGAACTGTGAGAAGAGAAAATTAACGTGTGTGGAGATTTGTGGAAGATAGAACACAGGAAGGACCTGGCTTTCAATGGCGGAATATCTCAGAGGCCCTGTGCGTGAGATAAGGATGGAAACGAGGAGGATGATGAGGTAAATGTGGATCGATTAATATAACACTGACACTACAGAGATTAATATCAAAACGTGTAGATTATTGCTTCGATGAGGATGTTTATGAGATCATTCGAACAGTGATTTGCAAATCCTTGGATTAGTCATTATAACGGAAAATTTTTTAATTTTAAGAGAAAAATATTCGTTTGAGCAACGAGTCTAGAGAGAGGAAGGTTGATAAACTTTTGAAGTAACGTATCAGCAGAGAGGAACGAACTAGAAAATCACAGGTACACATGCATCTGGCATCTGCTATGCCGCCTATGTGGCTAGGCATCATCTGTTTACAGTTTTGAATTACTCAAACACATTGTCATCCTACGCAATTGGTCCTCATCTGCATTCTTCAGGGAACGCGTTGAGTGAGAAATATCAATCCTCAGTCGCCGTCGGTCATAAGTGGCATTTTCTTCATAACGCCGAGTGCAGCAGCCAAGGAGAAATCACGGCGGGAGGTCGAAACATAAGACGCAAGGCGAAGAAAGACGGCCTTTGGTGCCAAAAGCACCCTTGAGTAATCTTATTGTCTTCCGGTTACCTACTAGAACGGAATTATTTCTCTCACTAGATACCCAGATGTATTGTTGTTCATGTGCTTTAGCTGTTGCAAGAATTCTGTACTATGATGGTGTGTGTGTGTGTGTGTGTGTGTGTATATATATATATATAATATATATATATATATGTGTGTGTGTGTGTGTGTGTATGTGTGTGTGTGTGTGTGTGTGTGTGTGTGTGTGTTTGTGTTAACGCAAGTCACTGAACTGTCATTGCTATGAAACTGAGTAGCTGAAAAAGTCTATATAAGAATCGAGTTATTGTTACCTTGAATATTGAATTTTTGTGGAATGTTCAGAATATTCCGTCCAGGAAGTATTATCAAAAGCTTTGCAGGAAAAATTCGAATGTTTTCCTCTGCGTTTTGTGGTTATAAAGAACGAATTGTCTTGGGCTGCTGGAATAGTTTATGTAAACCTTGGCCAATAACTGAAAGTAAATTGTTGGGGAGTACACTATCGCCTTGTGGGATTGAAAACATTATAACCGTAGGAAATGAGACTGAAGGTTTTGTTTGCGTTTAGATTTTTATCAGCGATCGTAAAGATGTACACAACAACCTTCTGCATCCATATATTCTTAAAAAAAATCCTTGGGCGGTATTTGTTATTGCTATGTATGGACAGTTGTTTCTTAAGTGTATCATATAATACACGAAATAGGCCACGATAATGAAATAGCTGGGACTTGGGAGTCAGATGACAAGGTCTAATCTGGACTGGCTGTCTGTGTGCCCAAGTTAAAAAAAAAAAAAAAAAAAAAATAAGGTGACTGGACCTACAGAGAATCAATATAATATCACGGACTCGTAATTATATTAATGAATCAACACGATAACCAAGTTTCGAATTCGGAAAAATCCTTTTGTGGCGGAACCAATTCTTTTACTCTCCTTCGTTCAGTATTTCTTTTCCTTGTTTAATGGTGTTGCTGCTTCTTCGGAACGTTTGTGTTTCGTGGAGATTGAAGCCTTCGGGGGACCGATTCCTCTCCCCTTCAGGTTTAAACGGCATATTTATTACGACCCATGAATCCGGGGTCTGAAGAGTCCCGCGGCTGTATCGCTATGTATTACGAGGAAGTTTTAAAAAGTCAATAGCCATTATTCTCTCTCTCTCTCTCTCTCTCTCTCTCTCTCTCTCTCTCTCTCTCTCTCTCTCTCCGTAAGTTTCCAGAATTTCAAGGATGCATACATCGTTTACATACAAACGTGAGGTTGCAAGTACACACAAAGGCTTGCACGCAAAAGGCTTGCACGCAAAACTTGTATGTTGATTTTACAATCGTCAGAAATGATAAAAGCCACTATAACCACGTACGTTCTAGATTTCCTTATTTGGCAAACTTATCCTTAAATATTCTGAAATCCGAAATAGGAATTATAGGAATTCTCCTTTCCAGGCAGATATCGCACCGCAGCTTGTTTGTGTACAGTGTCTCCCTATCATTTTTTACTATAGCATACAAAAAGAAAACTAAATACGTTTTGAAAGAATCTTAGTACCTTGGCGTATCGGAGAACCTTGTTTCTGCAAGTGCGAGTTCCTCGTTGGACGAGTGGGTTACATGTTCGCCCACCAATTCGGTAATCCCAAGTGCTATTCCCCGCTCTGCCAACGTGTAATCTGACGAATTTGTTTTTGGTGATTAGAAATTAATTTCTCGATATAATTTGGTTCGGATCCCACAATAAGTTATAGGCCCCGTTGCTGGGTAACCAATTGGTTCCTAGCCACGTAAAAATATCTAATCCTTCGGGCCAGCCCCAGGAGAGCTGTTGATCAGCTCAGTGGTCTGGTTAAACTAAGATGCACTTTTCTGCAATTGCGCGGTTGTCAATGTAGCTTATTTATAAGTATAGACCTGCTCCGTAGAATCTTGCAAGGCAAAAAATCCTTAAACTTTATGTGTAATATCAAAATCCGAGAGAGGAGAAAGTGTATAAAAAAGATACTGATATACCTTGGATAGACTGCCAAAAATGAAAGAGATAATATTAGGCCGTGAATTGACCGTCATATAATGAATTGAACCCTTGACCTCATAGTTAATAGTAAGAGTGACTGTTGTGGAACGTTGATGGCAGTAAAAACTGTAGAATTTAAAAGTGTCCAAGTATTTTTTTTTTTATTTAACCCATAAATGAGGTACTAAGAGGGTTGTAGAGTGGTTGACAGGAAGAGCTTGCCTTCCGCGGCAACGCGGATAAGTGAGCGGGCTAGCATCACCTTTTTCAAATGAGCTCACGACAGGTAAATTTACACCTAAAATCCTATTGAAGGTTTTCATTTTTCATTAAAGTCGGCGTTAAAATCAAAGTTACATATATAGGCACATATACTATGCGTGTGTATATGTACGTAAACACACACACACACACACATATGTATGTATGTATGTATGTATGTATGTATGCATGTATCTCTGGTTTTTCATGCATGAGTATACGCGTTGTCATTAATTTTGGTGATACGTCATTGAAATTATAAATAAAAATTATAATTGTCTGCGTTTGTACAAATAAATATTATCATCAGATAACTTTATATGTAGTTGTACCCCTCAGTTGCGTGTAGCTCAGTGGTTGCATGTGGCAAAGAGATTTATAGATTATTTATGGATGGCGACTGAATGCTGGTGAATTTGGGGGTGAGGGGGGATGGAGGATTATGCATTCTCTCTCTCTCTCTCTCTCTCTCTCTCTCTCTCTCTCTCTCTCTCTCTCTCTAGGGCATATGTTTGAGAGCATGAATAGCGCACACATTATAACTGGGATATTTATTTTTCAATATTATTATTATTATTATCTCTCTCTCTCTCTCTCTATTGCGCATATGTTTGCGAGTATGGACAGCGCACACTTATAACTGGGACATTATTATTATTATTATTATTATTATTATTATTATTATTATTATTATTATTATTATTATTATTATTGAAAGATATTGCTGCATCAGCTGCATTCAACTTGTAAATAGTCTTCTCTATTTTTCTAACAATAGCTTTATCTCTCTGCTACTACAACAACTGGCGAGTATTGCGCCGATATTACTCATCAGGAGGGGTCAATTTCGGGGATATTGCTTAAAATTTATTTATTTGTCACAGTACATGAACAAATAAAAAATACAAGTCGATCTAGTGGCCAACGTTTCTCTCGGTATCATCCGAGCATGATCACGGCAGTGGATCGAAGTAGACTGTGGGGTGTGCAAGATCTACTCAATATATAGCGGCAGGTCAGCAGGGGGTCAACCGCGAGCTGCGTTTTCATTGGCTGGTGGCGCAATGCGCTCCAGCTATTGGTTGAAAGAAGTTTTCTTCAAGACGCTTCTCGTCGTTGAAGGTTGCGCTGTTGCAGCCTAGCTGATCGTCGAGGCTGGGGCAAGACTTCCCTGGGCGCTGTGTCACGACGGCTCGTGTTGTCATTGGCTGATGGGCTGCTTGTCTCATCTGGTATTCTTTGATGGGAGTGTCGTTCGGTCTGGTATTATTTGTGCTATTATTTATGCACATAGGTCTCCTTAGGTTGGTGGGGAGGAAGAGCACTTCCTGCGTCGTATTCAATGAGGGCTTCTCTTGTTGTATGAGGAGTGCCTCGAACAGTCGCAAACGCCGTGGTCAGGAGCCCTCCCTATTATCTTAATATTCTTGATAATACCGTCGCGGGAGATGGCTTGCTGGTGTGCTGTCATGGTATGGTTTTTAATTGCCCCTTCTTGTGCGTGGCAAGAAATCTCTTGGACAGTTTCATAGAAGTCATACCAACGTAAGAGCCGGGACATCCACGGACGGGGCATGAGAATTGGTAGACTACATTCGACTGTTTCAAGAGGTCTCTTGCTGGGGGGGTCGGGTTGTTCTTCATGATAAGGTCGCGGGTGGGAAACGTCGATTTTGGTAATAAATCACGAGTTCGAGTTCTTTGTCGACTTCGGTGGGGGTCACATTTTCTCTGATGATTTTTCTCAATGCATCTTCGTCCTCACGGTGACGTGCGTGCATTCTGGCTTTGTAAAACAGCTTGATCTTCTCATGGGGGTGGGGCTGCGGTCTCTCACTCTCGCTATACCACCGATCCAACGCTGTTCGGACTTCTTTATTAATAAGTCGATTCGGATACCCGTTATTAACGAGTACCTGAGTGACTCGGTCGAGTTCTTTGTGAGTGTCCTGCCAGGAAGAACAGTGCGTGAGGGCCCTCCGAATGTAGGCCCTGACTGTGGTGTTCTTGAACCGTGCAGGACATTCGCTGTCACCATTCAGGCAAAGTCATAAGTTTGTTTTCTTTGTATATACCGAAGTTTTTAGACCATCGTCGGTCTTGGAGACGAGGACGTCGAGAAAGGGGAGCCGGCCTTCGTTGCTGAATTTGACGGTATAATTCAGCTAACTGCACTGCTGGAACATGCGCCGGACAGCTTCAACCTCTTCCTCATTCTCGGCATGTACAAAGATATCGTCGATATATCTGGCGTATTTACGGGGTTTTCTTATATTGGAGAAAACTCTCTCTTCCACAGTACCCATATAAAAATTGGCGAATAGGACACCGAGAGAGGAACCCATCGCGACTCCGTCTTTTTGTCGGAACATCTGTTACTGTGGCAAAGTGGTCGCTCACTAATGTCGTGTGTACTTGCCACCTTGTTAGGTGTCTGATTGTTGTTGTGGCAAATGTCAAATCTAATCTGCCTCCTCTTAGGTGTGTAGGTTGCCCTGAGTTGAGTAGTGAGACTCCTTCAAAACCTCATCTAGAGAGAAGGCTATGTGCTCTCCAGGTTGGTTTGTGGTTCGATGGGGATGATAGCAGAGGGTGATGCGCGTTGAAGTCCCCACATATAATTGTTGGTGATTCTGCTGCATGTGCGAAGAGCTGTGTGAGCTGCAGTTCTCCTGGTTCTTCTCTATGTATTTTTCTATATATGTTGTATATATCTATCCTCTGGTTTAGCAGTGTGATTCTCACTGCTAGGGTTTCCACATTGTTGCCACAGGGGAGGGTTGGGTTGTGTTGGTTGCTGTTGGGATTGTATTCTTGACAAGAATTGCCAATCCTCTGTCTGTGCCTACGCATGGGGTTGTGTAGACATTATATCCAGTTATTCTGAATTTTGTCCCAGTTGTTAGCATGGTTTCTTGCAGTAGAATGATGTCCACATTTTCTGTTTTGCAGACTGCAATTAGTGTAGCTGCCTTTGTCCTTATTCCACCAGCGTTCCAATTGATGATCTTCAGCATGATTGGTACGTTGAGGAGAACTGTCTGGGGTCCCTTGGTGCGAATGTTATTCCAGTTTCCTCTGTTCATGCCTTCAGTGGTTGATGGTGATGATGAGGATGAGGTTGTGAGTTTGATTTGTGGTTTTATTTGTTTCAGAGGATGTGGAAGGTGAGGGGTTGAGGGCGGATGTGGAAGGTAGAGGTGAGGGGGTTTGAGGAGGGGGTTTTGGTGCAGCTTGGGTCGCTGCTCCTGCATAGTGGTAGAGGGGGAGGGGGAGGGGGACTTGGAAGCTCCTTTGATGGTAAGCTCTTCTAATGGAAGTACCTTCTATTGCACTCTTGGATAGTTTCTGCATTGATGTCTCCCTTTATGATGCGTTTGGTTTGAGAAGTCTGTCAATCTGTCCCTGAGATCGATTGTTTTGATGTATATAGACCTTGGCAATGGTTTAGGTGCCTGAGGATTTGTTTGCTGGGGGGAGGGTCTTCTTGATGCAGACCTGGAGCTGTTTCTTTTCCTGCTGGGTCCTGCTTCCCTCCTGGATTCCTCCAGCTCTTCCCTGGTATAGAACCTTCTTCTGGGCTGAGGTTTTGGTGCTGCCCTTCCTCTTGACAAGCTCCTCTCTCTTCTTGTTTCTTTGGGCAGAGCGGCCTTTACTCTTGCCAGTCTCTCCGGGCATCCCCAGGCCATGGCGATGTGTGCCTTGCTGCAGTTGGGGCACTTCGGTGTTGTGGTCTCCCCTGCTTTCCTTTTGGCAATGCAGTCTTCAGTTGGATGTTTCCTGCTGCATATTGCACAGGTCTCTTGCTTTGCCTGACATTGGCTCTTATGGTGCCCAAATTTCTGGCACTTGAAGCACCTTAGGGGTTCCGGGTAGTAAGTTTTCACCCCATATCTCCCGAACACTCCCAGGTCAACTCTTTCTGGGATGGTCCCTACGAAGGTGACTAGTACAGCCTTGGTAAGTATACCTTGTTTGTTCTTCATTCTAATCGCAGCTGTCACATTGGCTGCGCTCGTTAGGTGGCTTTCAGGCATTTCAAGCGGGTAGCCAACCACTACTGCTTTCTTAATTCTCTCTTCTTCTTTCAGTTCCTTGATGTTGATTGCTGTCGTGTTCCTCAGGGTGATAATCGTTTTTGTATCTCTGGATGAGATGGTCCACTGACCCTGCTTATTGGGCTTAGCCTGAAATTGCAGGTTTTTGAACCTGGTCTGGAAGGCTGCTATGGCTCTGAATCCTTCAGCTGAGTTGTTTGCAATGACCCTGAAGTGGGTCATTTTTTCCCTGATTTGGTTTCCATTAGCGTTCTTTTCCGGAGCATTTTCCTTAAAGCTGGTTTTCTTCTCCTGCTTTCTTGTTCTTTTTGAGGTAACGGTGGTCCACTCCTGGTCGTCGTCGTCGTCCTCCTTCGTCCTCTTTTTCCTTAGGTCTTCAGTCGCTTCCATCTTGGTGGTCACTTCTTGTTCTTGTATTCGTTGAGGTTCCATGTCCGTCATCGTTAGGGTGCTTCCAAGTCAAAAGAGGGGGGTTGAAGGATAGGCAGTGTGCCTGGTTAGGTTGTCCAACCCTTTAAGCCCTAGGGCACCAGACAAAGTGAAAGTTAGAGTGGAAAAATGAAATTAAAGAACCTGAAACTGTAACTGTAATCAATTATTGTTATTATTATTATTATTACTTTCTGACTCTTTTTACTTTATTGTTATTATTATTATTATTATTACTGTAACAATATATATATATATATAGTATATATGCTATATATATAATATATATATATATATATATACATATAATATATTATAAAATTACTTGTGCTTTACTTTACTCTACTTGACTTTTCTTTTACTTTACTACTGACTTTTCTTTTACTTTACTCTACTTTACTTTATATTACTATTTTATTATTTCTAATGCTGTTTTAATATAATTTTAATTATTATTATTATTATTTTAA
Source organism: Macrobrachium nipponense (assembly GCF_015104395.2). NCBI lineage: Eukaryota > Metazoa > Arthropoda > Malacostraca > Decapoda > Palaemonidae > Macrobrachium > Macrobrachium nipponense. The sequence goes on along the minus strand of NC_087216.1, from coordinate 12,207,767 downwards.
TATTTTCTTTTCTGCTTGAAGGGGGGCCCTATCTAGCCTATTGGTAGCTGTTTACTGACTGCAGCAGTTGCAGCTGGGGAATCTCCTTACTGCTCTCCGAGCACTAAGACGACCCAGCAGTCAAGTCCTACAGTCAGGGAGGTCCTTAAGATGGGGAAGGAATAATAAAACACAAAACAGTTTACTGTTTTCAAGTACACACACACACACTCACAACTTTTCTCTTGGCTTATAGTGCCAATCCTCTCAAACACCTATCTCCTATCCTAGGCTCTTGGCTTATAGGCGCCAAGCCTATCAGTCCTGTGCCACTTGCCACAGATGGCGAGAGTGGGAGATTTTGACTCTTGGGTCCTGCTTCAACTGGAGTTTTTAAGACCACAACGGCTACCAGATTTTCCACAGGAGAGTCTGTTAGTAATGGAAGTTATTTTTGGAGGTAGAGACTTATTTAAAGTCAATCGTTATTTCCTTATAATATTGGCTGAATCTCAGCAAAATAATTATTAGGCAAAGCCTTCAAATTTGCAGCAGGCGACGCAGGGGGCGCCCTTCGGCAGTCTACTCTGCAGGAGAGGCAGCAGGGGCGGCCCCTACAGGAGAGCAGACAGCAGGCAGCAGTGGCGGCGGCGGCGGCTCGGCGGCGGCGGCGGCGGCAGCAGCAGCAGCAGCAGTCGACAGGCCCTTGGGAAGCAGCAGCGGCGGCGGAAGTCGTCGGCAGGCCCTCGGGAATCGGCAGCGGCAGCAGCAGCAGCAGCAGGCAGTATCCAGCAGCAGTCGGCAGGCAGGTCTCAGGGAGGAGAAGTTCTTCTCACTGAACAGGGTAACAAAAATTTATAGGAAAAGAAGGACAACAGAAAACAGGGAACTACTACAAGCAGTCAAAAATGATGTTCAACAGCAGCTGCAAGAGATAAGAATTGAAAAGTGGATGAATGGTGTACAAAACTATCGCAGTACACATCTCTCGGAGCTATGGAAGTGGCTGAACAGAGTAGCGGAAAGAAGAGAATACCCGTAGCAACTCACCGTCACCCACTAGGAAAGAAGAAGCGGAAAGACTGGCAACATCCTTCGCCAATAGGACTAGCTCAGGTAAACCTCTCCCCTGAAACAAGAAGAATTCAGGATCAACTAGCACCGATTCGATGGGAGGAGATCGATGCGGCCTGCCACAGACCAGACGATACTGACATCCCTTACACAGTAGAGGAACTGAAAGCAGTTTTTAAAGTTGGCAGAGAGACAGCACCAGGAGCAGACAGGATAACATACACCATGATCAGCAAAATGGGTCCTGCAGGAGAAACAGCCTTTCTGAGAATCCTGAACAAAACACACATCGAGCACACAAGACCACAAACCTGGCGGCAGCAAGACACGCAGCCAATCCCCAAACTAAAGATCCAGAGAACCCAAGACCAATCGCATTGGTGTCATGCATTGAGAAAACTGGAGAAAAAATGGTACTAAATAAATAGAATGAAGTACAAGATTGGTCCACTGCACAAGCAGCTATATGCATATCAGGAAGGAGTCGGAACTACAGAGTGCATAACAGATGTTCTCAGCTATATAAATCAGAAGAAGGCCACAGTAGTCTTCATAGATTTTGAAAAGGCTTTTGAACTAGCCAGTCCAGCAGCAATACTTCAATCAGTAGTAAGGAAGGGAGTCCAAGGACACTTACTAGCCTGGACAAAAAACAACTACGTGCTGAGAAGGCAGGCCAGAGTAAAATTCCAAGGAGTGATGTCTACATTCCACGACTTGGAAAATGGCACCCCTCACCCTCAGGGAGGAATTCTGAGTCCATTTTTATTCAATATACTAATGGAGAATATAGCCTCCCTGCAGCTTCCAGAAGGCGTAGAAATCTTCATCTATGCCGATGATGTGTGTGTAGTAGCAAGAGGAGCTGTTAGAGTACCCAGAATGCAAAGGGCACTCAATGACATCAACAATAAATCAAATGAGCTAGGCCTAAAAATAAAGATAAATAAAACAAAGGCCATGACAATAAAAGCCACCACAGACCGCTGCAACCACTAACAATAGGAGCTGAGCCCATAGAATGGGTAGACAGCTACATGTACCTAGGAGTTGTCATAGATCAGCAGCTAACTTTCAAGGAAGAAATCAAGTACTTGAGAGAAAGAGCAAAATGCAAGACTTGCTGCCATGAGATACATGTCATCCCTGAAGGAAGGAGCAAATGAACACATACAAAGGAAGTACTACCTAGCCTGCACCAGAACATTGGTTGACTATGCTGCCCCCACTCTGATAAGGCTGCACAGAGGCTCAGAAAGAATCACTGGAGGTCATTCAAAACAATGCAATGAGACTCATGCTAGGAGCACCTACATGGACAAGACTGTGCAACCTCAGGCTTGAAACTAACCTGCCAAAGCTAGAGGATAGGATTGCACAGCGAAATGTAAGCACAATGGCCAAGATGTTCCTCTCAGAAAGAGACTCCATCTCTAAGAAAAGAGCAAGAGAGGAACTTGCCAAACACCCACAGATTCAAACTTCGAGTTCCTATGGTAAGGACCAAAGTGACAACATCAAAAGTCTAGGCATGGCAGAAACACTGCTGCAACTAGGTCCAGACACAACACAGGGCACACAACAACTACCACCCTGGAAGAAGGACACTACAATATACAA
>NC_087216.1:12195094-12200094 GCF_015104395.2 Macrobrachium nipponense | reverse complement strand
TATTTATTTTCGCGTTTGGTTGGCAGAAGGGGATTTCAAACTTCGCCCCTGTAGAAGCTGCAGTGTTCTTCCTTACTCTTACATCATTTTATGGTTCTGCAGCTGGCTCCCCTAAAAGGGGGGACTATGCGCTGTTTATTTCCATCTGTCCATCCGCCTGTGGTGTTTGCGCATGGTAACACTGCGTCCCGGGTTAAATAATATCCTATTTCGAATATTAACGGTGTAGTTCGCATGCATACAGTAAATTATTAAAATACTTTTCAGTTGCAAATGTATACCCAGATATCCTTTTATTTACCTAAAACTTAGACATAGCGTCACTATTTAAAACCTGGGACGCAGTGTTACCATGCGCAAACACCATACGCGGATGGACAGATGGAAAAAAACAAGAGTATAGACAGCTCATGGCGACTACGCATCTCTGTGGGTAAGGGTTAGGCGCGCACGTCAAAGTCGGCAAGGTGATGTGGATGTGCGTTTCGTCTCTAGGTTGGTGGACATCGAAGGTCCACACCATGCCTCCTGATCGCTTTAAACATCTGACAGCATTTACTGACTGGTCGCCTTGGGTCAAGGGTTTGTGTTTCTATAAAGCAGATGGTCTTTGGCTTGGATGAGACAATTATAATCATTCAGTCATGTTGCTCGTCTAAATGTTGTGGGGCATTTAATGTGCTCTTTTACATAAAATATGATTTTTAATCAAGACTTGACATCCTGGCTTCACACAGGGAGTCAGTATCGTGCGCTTCAAATACGTCATCTGCTAATAAAGGTTGACGTTCAGGATGGGACATTTAACCAAGACGATACAATGAAGCACAGACCTTGAAAACATCCAGCGTACTTTTAAAATGGTCGGGTTCAGACGAAACTAAGTATCTAATGTTCCAACCCATAGAGAGCAAATGTTTGGCTTTTAAACTTAACAGTGCATTCCTTCCCTTGGAATCAACTATGGGGCTCTCTAGTACGTCAAAGATAGCGTGTCACTGTCACTCAGTGACTGGGTAATCAGATCTGGCCAGCTGTCAAGACTTCAAACACGCCAGATTTTCTCGAGTGTCAACCAAGAGAGAGAGAGAGAGAGAGACCTTACCTTACAGACCTTACAGTTCGTTCGGGTTGCCCCAGGTCCCTCAGTGTGAGGCACCTCTAATGTCTACCAGAGAGTTGCTAGTAACTCTTCCGGTATATTTGCATCTTCCAATCTTGGATGGTCTGGGATGCAGTTTAGATATTTGTCGAGCTATTCTTACACACATCTACGCTCACTCCTGATTATATTCCTCAGATGAGCTGGCAACGCATTGAATAGACGCTGCATTATCGATGCTGGTGCGTAGTGGATTAATGTCCTGTGTGCTTTCCTTTTTTTTCCTGGTATTGTTTTGGGCACTATTAATCTACCTCTGCTTGCTCTTTCTGATATTTTTAGTTCCATGATATTTTCTTTCTGTTATTCCTTCTATCTGTTTCCATGCCTGAATTATCATGTAGCGTTTTCCTCTTCTTCCGTTTCTAAGACTTATAATTTTAATTTTAATGATTGTAGTTCTTTACCCAGTAGTCAAGGTCCTTAACTTCTTCTATTCTAGCTGTAAAGGACCTTTGTACACTCTCTATTTGTGCAATATCCTTTTGATAGTGTGGGTACCATATCATATTGCAATATTCAAGTGGACTACGAACATATGTTTTATAAAGCATAATCATGTGTTCAGCTTTTCTTGTTTTGAAGTGCCGTAACAACATTCCCATTTTTGCTTTACATTTTGCCAAAAGAATTGCTATTTGATCATTGCATAACATGTTCCTATTCATCATCACACCAAGGTCTTTAACTGCTTCCTTATTTGTGATTGTCCTCATTATTAGGTCCCCTATATGCATATAGCTTTCCTTCTCTGTCTCCATAATTTATTGATTCAAATTTATCAGAGTTAAATACCATCCTATTTTCCTCTGCCCAATCATATACTTTTTGTTTTAAGGTCTCTTTGTAGAGCGTTCCTATCTTCATCACAAGTAATTTCTCTACTTATTCTTGTGTCATCAGCGAAACTACTCACTACCGAATCCTTAACATTACTGTCTATGTCTCATCATAATAACAAACAGTATTGCAGCTAACACCGTACCTTGTGGCACACCGGATATTACCTTGGTTTCATCCGATTTCTCATCGTTTGCAATAACTATCTGTTTTCTGTTGTGTAAAAATTCTTTTAACCATCTTCCTATTTTATCTACGATATTGTGTTTTCTAATTTTCTTTGCTAATATATTATGGTCTACTTTGTCCAAAAAGCTTTTGGCCAATAGTCTAGATAAACCACATCTGTTTCATTTCCGCTTTTCATATTTTTGAATATGTTCTCACGGTGGACTAACAGTTGGGTTTGTGTACTTTTTCCGGGTACGAAAACCGTGTTGTCCTATATTAAACAAATTATTTTTTATTAAATGTTTCATAATATTTTTCTTCATTACCCTTTCATACACTTTCATAATATGTGATGTTAGACTCACAGGCCTATAATTACTTGCCTCAAGTCTTGATCCACTTTTGAAAGTAGGGGTGATATATGCTAATTTGTGCTCATCATAAATCTTGCCTGTATCTACACTTTGTCTTAATAATATTGCAAGTGGCTTTGCGATAAAGAATGAACTACTTTCTTTAACAAAATAGCAGGGATTCCATCAGTCCCTGCAGCAGCTCCATTTTTAATTTCATTAATTGCCTGCACAATATCAGCTTCATTAATTTCTATGTCAGCTAAATATTCACTATTTTCGTCCCTTACTTCTATATCATTATCTTCATTATCTATTCTAGGGGTGAATTCTCTCTTATATCGTTCTGCCAGTATGTTGCAAATTTCCTTTTTTTTCATTCGTTTAATCTCCCTTCAATTCTCAGAGGGCCTATTTCTGTTCTTCTTTTATTCATCTTCTTCGCATATGAGTATAATAGTTGGGGTTTTGCTTGATATTTAATAGGGTTTTTTCTTCCAATTCCCGTTTTTGGCATTTTCTTTTGATTTTGTATAATCTTTTGTTTCTGCATTTTTCTATCTTACTTTTTGAGTTCTATAACTTTCCATGCATTTTTTTCTTTTGCAAGACCTTTTTTCCACTTTCTGATTTTCTGGAACAAGATCCTTCTGTCTCTTGGTATGCATGAATGATGTTTACTTTTCTTCTTCGGTATATATTTATCCACTATTTTCTCTAATATTTTATATAATATCCCCGTATTTACCCTTATGTCATCGCTTACGAAAATGTTATCCCAATCTTTGTTTAATTCTTCATTTATTTCTGACCATTTTATATTTTTACTGTAGAAGTTGTATTTTCCATATCCTTCCCACTTTTTCATTTCTTGCTTATCTCTTTTTTCACTTGCTTTGGAATGAACTGTTAATTCTATGACATTATGGTCTGAAATACTCGCATTATAAACTATTATTTCTTTAACATAATTCACCTCGTTCACAAATACTAGGTCTAAAGTATTTTCCTTTCTTGTTGGCAGGTGATTTATTTGTTGAATGTTGTATTCTAGTAGCATATCTAATAGCTTTTCGAATTGCCTCTTATCTTCTGCACTACTATTACTCTCTTTTTTTATATGTATAAGTACATCCACAATCTCCTATTCGTTCTTTCCATTCTTACGAAAGGAAAGTTGAAGTCACCAGATAGGAGAATAGTCCAGTCCTTGTGATTTCTACATATATCATCCAATTTTTCAATTATTAAGTCAAACTCTTTAGTATTAGGAGGTCTATATATTACTATGTTCATTAATTTTTCAGATTCAAATTCTACCGCTATTAGTTCACATTCTGAGTTACTATATTTCTCATATATTTTTCCTTGTTTTTTGTCTTTCCCATATATTGCGGTTCCCCCTTGATTCCTATTTTTTCTATCTGATCTATAAGTTTGGAACCCTTTTATTTGATCATCATTCCCAGTCTCTTGGGAATACCAGGTTTCACTTATATTCATTATATCTATTTTCTTTTCAATTTGGGTTAGTTCTTCTAAGTACTCTATTTTTCTTTTTGAGTTACTCGTAACTAAACCCTGCGCATTCATCACTATGATGGTTTGCGTGTTTTCCCTCCTTCATTTAATATTGGTAGTAATAAGGATTTTCCCATGTCTCTTTCCTGTTCTGGTATGTTGTTCTTTTTTCATTTCCAGAAATTCTGACATTAAAAAATCCAACTTTTCCATAATATTTGATCTTCCTTCATCATAATTATTCATTTTGTGTCTGAATCTGCAATTTTCTTTCCTCCGTTTCTGCAATATCCTCTTGCATAATAAATACAGTATTATCCCTTGAGTAGAATTTTGGAGCTGATGCATTGAAATTTTTTGCTGACATCTGCATATCTCATTGGTGGTTTGCTTTTCTCTTTTACCTGATATTCTTGATTTCTCTCTTTATTTGTTTCTTTCTTATTTTGGATTTTATTACTTGGTTGATTATTTATTTGATTATGATTCATGGCTACAGGGTGCATATATTTTCATTTTTTGTCGAACTTACATCCTTTTCCTTCTTTTAGGTTTTTGCATATTTTTGGATGCAGATCTCTGCAATCATCCCCATATCCATCTAGGTATGCACATTTACCATATATTTCATAGTTGTGACATACCTTAGGATGTTTGTATTAACATCTTTCTCCAAATCTGCAATTCCCTCTTTTCAAAAGGTTGCAGATTTTGTCTTTCTTTGTCTATTTTTTCCTCTTTCCCGTCATTGTGTAGATCTGGGTAGAGCCTCTTCGGGATTTGCCTTTTCTGTTTGCCATATCGTAATTTAAATTTAGTTCTTCGTTTCGTAGGTTTGCTGCGCTTTTATTGCCTCATATGTAGTATCAATGAGTATCTCTGCATCCATACTTTTATCTTGTTCTTTGTTTTCCTTATTTTTTTCTGTCATTTCATTTTTGTTTACTTCTCTT
>NC_087216.1:12175094-12190094 GCF_015104395.2 Macrobrachium nipponense | reverse complement strand
TAACCTCGGAGGTCCCAGCAGTTGGCCTTTGACATAAATTTTATACTCCACTCCTATATATACAATTTATTTCCATCCGTATATACTTTATTTACCTATTTATTTAAAGGAGATGGACTTTATATTTACTGTATAATTCACATCCTTTTAATGAGAATAGAATATATACAACCTTTATATTTTTTAGTTAAAAAATCCCATTTTTCATGTTGCTATTTTTATCTAAGATTATAGGGATGCTTTCGCTGCGTGTTTTGTAAAGCCATTGCGAGGAGGATTTGATATATTTCTTCCGTGCTAGACGATAATAAATAAAAAAGCATATTAACATTTCACGCGTAATTGCCAGTCAGTGTGGCATCCTATCTTGTCCGTAGTAGTTTAGGCGTTTCGTACTTATTTCTTTTTCATGACATTTGACAATAAAAAATGAGAGAAAAAAAATTTATCGGTGGTTGTTGCGTGATAAACTTTTTATATTCGTCATGATCTAGCTTTTTTTTTTATAAGTGGGTAGTCTCTCTCTCTCTCTCTCTCTCTCTCTCTCTCTCTCTCTCTCTTACTGAGTAGTCAATGAGAAAATTGTCTTTAATGAAATTTGATGGCTACCTTTTTCGTACTTAATATATTGAATTCACTTCCTTCATTTGTTTTCCCTGATTTCTGTAGCCTAGGAAATGGTGTCCTTGTAATGAAATTTTATCAGTACCTGATAAATACGTAATATCCTCTTGTTCTCTTCATTCCTTTGTTTTCCCTGATTTCTGAAGTCTCCCTTTTGGGTTCGACCCCACTCCTTCAAGTTGGTCGTTTTCTTTCTCGTTCGCTTGAGCCATGTGCTATTGTAGATTCACGTCGACCTTACAGTTGATGTCTAGGCCTGTCCCATACGACGCTCCTGATTGGCTGTTGATAAACCAGTCACAGGTCTGGAAACTCTCAGTCTTTCGAGAGAGTTCACATAGGCAGGATATGTGTTGCTCATCTCCTGAGGGATACGTCTTTCAAATGTATACCTCAGGAGAGGTGGAACACACATCCTGCCCATGTGAACTCTCGAGAGAGACTGAGAGTTTCCAGCCCTGTGACTGGCCAGCCCTGTGACTGGCTTATCAACAGCCAATCAGGAGCGTCGTAAGCGACGGGCCTAGACATCAAATGCACGGTTGATGTGAATCTAATATAGGTGAAGTTTTGGGGCTGTCCAGCTTTTACAAAAATAAATTTATAAATACATAAATTATTTATTGAAGAGATCCTCTCATGGATTCGTTTCTGAAAATAAATTCTTTATTGTTTCCCCCTCGGAGTTTGCTTCATTCCCTTTGATTGATTGGATCATTTTATTTTGCACTAGCTTTACTTATTTTTTCTGTTTCTTAATAGCTTTTTTTTATTTTATTCAAGTTTCATGCGGATGAGATGAAAGCTTTGATCGGATTAGTTTGATTTTTCGCTCAGCGATATTAAATTTCATTTTAGATAGTCAACGGAGAACCTCATTGCTGCAAAGGTGCAGATTCATGAAACTTCAAATTCAATTAAAAGTCTTTCGGTAAAAATCTAGATTCATAATAGAAAATCATGATTCGTGATCAATAAATTCTTTGCGATGACGTAGTATGTAAGGTTTTGGAGTCATGGGTGGGGAGAGGTTGGGTCCTGTGAGCTTCGGTAGGGGTGAGGTGGGAGGTTGAATGTGAGGTTTAGCTGTCTAAAACGGATTTTTATATTTGTTTGTACTTTAAGCGAAAAATGATCAGAAGCTCCCTAAATAGTGATTCGAAAATAAATACAAGTCAACTTCTTACCGTGCTTTTAACATTGCGTGCATTTTCACGTATATGTGAGGCGCGCTTGCCCACGCGTATTTTCGGCATCACAACATTTTCTGTAATGTTTGCGAAAAGTAAAATGTTTAAGTTTAGGTTGTACTTACCTTAAACTTTGAAGAGACTAGGAAAAAAAGGGATATTTTGTTTATAAAAGAATATTATGTAAATACGATTCGTTAATGGACCTGAAGAATGGATATGGCTTAATTATATCGTTTTAATTACTTAAAAGCGCTTCCTTCTTGCCCCTCTTCATCTTTTTCTTCCCCTTCGTCTTCGTTTTCTTTGTCTCCTCTCTTCCCGAATTCGTTTTCTTCTTATTCCTGCAACTCTCTTCTTTATCTTATCATAGGTCATTGTAAGTCTAGATTCCCTATTAAAAATCACTTACTCTAAAGTTCTTCTACGGAAGAATAGTTCGACATATCCTTTCATCGATGTTTTGCTTTTTATTTTGACTTTTGTAATCCCCCCCCTCTCTCTCTCTCTCTCTCTCTCTCTCTCTCTCTCTCGGCCAATATTTCATCACCATGAAAAGATTCATAGGTAAATATGTTGAAATCTGATATTATTTACGAGAGAGAGAGAGAGAGAGAGAGAGAGAGAGAGAGAGAGAGAGAGAGAGAGAGAGAGAGAGAGGCTAAGATAAATGACTATATTGCGATTCTTTTTTAACAACGTTACAAATTATTTTCCGTTTAGGAAGTGGATTTTTTTTTTAATATTAATTTGCCAGTAAATTCATTTTTCACTATTCAAATGAATTCGAAAACAGAACGCCGTACGAAAATTCATATCCGTCCTCTCAGTCCTGAATGGGTTCCAGATAGATATATCAGCGAATTCCATGAATAAAATCTCGGACATGGAATTGTAAAGTCAGTTTTTATTTATCTTTCTTTGCTCCCGTGTCCGAGAGAGAGAGAGAGAGAGAGAGAGAGAGAGAGAGAGAGAGAGAGAGGTACTGGGAAAATAGTGTCCGTTTTTCGATTTCACACGTTGCATTTATTTCTACGAGTATTTTTTTTTTCCTTTTTCAGCCGTGGTGTTGTTGGTAATTTTATTTGCCTTCGTCTCCACTTTCCATGAGAGAGAGAGAGAGAGAGAGAGAGAGAGAACTTCCATCGCGCTTATATGACTATTGCAATTCAAAGCTGGTCATTAGTATTGCCTGATCAAGTGTCCTGTTATTAGAACTCGAATTAGAACATAGAATCTAGGGCAGAGTCCAAACGCTGGGACTTATGAGGTCATTCAGCTCTGAAAATAATTGAAGTAGTTGTCAGGAGAGGGTGAAAAATAAGTTAGAAGAGAGAGAATATGAACGGAGGTTACAGTAAAACGAATGCAAGGGGTCGCAGCTGTGGGCTGAAGGGACGCTTCAGGGGATCCTATGCAGTGCCTACAGTGCACCTTGGGTATTCGTTAAAAGTCGCAGTCAGAGATTAGAAAGAATTGCAGTAAAGAAATAAGATCATGATTATACATTTTATATTCAAAGTCAACTGAGTGCTTTGGCCTTGACCAGGGTCCGGGAAAAGGCATAATAAAACCAAATAAAATGGAAAGAAAAATGCGGCCTCTTTTACAGGAAGCGACGAAGATAATTCCCAATTTGTTATGTATTTTGAAGGAGCTCTTTGTGTTGATTCTTATCTGATGTAGAGTGTTTGTATTTAGCTTTTGTATTGTAAGTTGGTATTATGTATGTCGAATACACGTTGCTTGACTCCTGCTGTCCATTATTCTCTCTCTCTATACCTACCTTTAGGAAAGTTCTCTTATTTGTTACTAAGGAAACCTTAAAATTCTCTCTCTCTCTCTCTCTCTCTCTCTCTCTCTCTCTCTTGCCATACCATACGCAGTACAGGTAGTCAGTCCTTTACGGTGTGTAGCCATGCAGAAAAAGAAAATACAAAAAGCCGAGCCTGGCAGGTATCAAAAGGGTGTAAGAGAGCCAACAACGCACATGGAAGGGTAACGGGCAACGACTGCATGGAAATTTGACGTATAAAAAGCGTAGTGGTGTTCCCAAGGGAAGTGTGTTTCTCTCTCTCTCTCTCTCTCCTCTCTCTCTCTTCTCTCTCTCTCTCTCTCTCTCGCTATCACTGCCAAGCAGAAAATCTTTAGTGCCCGAAACAGGTCTTTCACAAAAAGGGGTTTCTTCACCTCGTTACCCAAGATGCACGCTGCACCTTTTCCTAGGTTATATTACATATATGCATATATATGAAAAACAATATTTATGCGCATATATGAAAAGTGTATTAATTCCGAGGGAGAGCGAATTAGATATTAAAGGATATATGGAGCTTAATGCGTATATTTGAATCACGGTGTGGTTTAAAGCTTCACTGTGCATCCTGAATTTGTTGGGTCCGATGGCTTGCGCCTGTGAGCCGATAAATCTCTTATCGACTAAAAAATTCTCCTTCTGTTAACATATATGAAAATATATTAATTCCGATGTAAAGCGAATTAGATATTAAAGGACATTTGTAGCTCGATGATATATATGTGTATATATATATATATTATATATATATATATATATATATCTATATATATCTATAATAGTATAATATATATATTATAATCAATTAATAATAATAATAAACTGGAAGACATTTGCAGCACATCTCTATGTACATTTCTACGTAATTTCGTGCTTCGTAATCTCCAAGGAACAACTCAGAGTCTATAGAAATCTCGGCCGACCAGTTCTATCCGACCCCTTCTATTTTTCGAGCGGAATGGATATTAGACCCCCCTCGGGGCTTACCCGACCGACTAGGTCTAGGTCTAGACTTGCGGGCTGCTGGGGATTGCCGCCCCCCGTCGGCCTTAATTTAATATTCCGTCCGTGATCCAAGGACGCTTCAGCCTCGAGATTGGACATTGAGTTTTACGATGAAAACTGCAGTTATTGATGATTAGATTCAATGTCAGGTCTGATCATTTTCCTCTCTCCCTCCCTTTTTTGGGGTGGGGGGTTGGGGGTGGGGGTGGGTGGTTCTTTTCTATCGCTGACGGATGGATTGCGATAGTGAATATGCAGATTGGCTCGTATAGTTTGGTCGCTAATATCGGTTTTTTATCGTGAGGGCCCTTTTTTTTTTTCTTTTTTTCTCTCTCTCTCTCTCCTCTCTCTCTCTCTCTCTCTCTTCTCCAGTACGTATATGCTTTGCAGTTTGGTTCTCTGGTCGGCCTTTTTACTTTGATAGAAAGAAATATATCACTGAGATTCTTACAATGTTATTATTCATGGAACTTGGTGAAGGAGGTGCAGGGAGGGAGCGATAAGGATGATAATTAAAATTGCAAAGACTTTTTAATTTTTATTGCTTTTTGATGATGTGCTCCTTCATGATGTTTTTAACTATTGTTCTCCAGTTCTATGTAAATACAAAGGTTTACTGATCGACTAAAATGATTCTTTAAAGAACATCGCCAGCTTGCTCTTTTCTACGATACGTATGGTATAGATATATATATATATATATATATATATATATATATATATATATATATTATATATATATGACACATTACCACACGTAATGTGTGTGTATAGATATATATATATATTATATATATTATATATATATATAATATATATATATCAATTCAAGCTACAAATGTCCTTTAATATCTAAATTCACTTTACCTCCCAAATGATATATTTTCATATATGTACCGAAGGGGTAATTTTTTAATTGATAATAATTTCGTCCCCCATGGGATCGAACCACCGTCCAAGTGGAACGGGGACGAAATCAGGACAGTCAGTGACGCTTATAACCAATCAGCCAACAGAGACGCATAAGTTCATATCGATTCTGACCTTACAAATCACCCTCGATCTGGGAGCTTTCGTAATTAGAATCGATATGAAACCCCGTCTACCATGTTGGCCAATTCCGAGCGTTTGACAGCACGTAGCCTTTTTGTTATGAATAATTATCACATCGAACCGTGATCCATATATATCAATTCAAGCTACAAATGTCCTTTAATATCTAAATTCTACTTTACCTCCCAAAATGATATATTTTCATATATGTACCGAAGGGGAATTTTTTAATTGATAATAATTTCGTCCCCCCATGGGATCGAACCACCGTCCAAGTGGACGGGGACGAAATCAGGACAGTCAGTGACGCTATCCATCATGTGTAATAATTATTCATATTTATATATATATATATATATATATATATATATATATATATCTATATATATATTATGACATTACCACGGTGTGTGTGTTGTGTATATATATATATATATATATATATATCTATATATATATATATATATATATATATTTATTTATATATAATATGATATGCATTGATTTCCAGCATATTGAACGTGAATTATTTTATGTATTCAGTTTTGTGTAAGCACCATTGTTTTACTTTAGTTAAATCCTGGTTATATTTTTAAAACATTTTGTTCATTTTTTGTTTTTTTTTCTTTTCACGTTTTGCGAAAGTGAGTAATGTACTAAAGAGCTGCGTTTTATAAAACTAACGTATCGTTAGACGACATTAAAGTATTTTTTAATGTACGATTTATTCAAGTGTTATATTTTGGTTAAAAAATAAAGGCCATAAAATGAGCTGAACTGAAAGTTCCCCCTCTAAAAAAAAGAAATAAAAATAAAATAAAATAAAATAAAAGCTTCTTGCAGATGTGATTTACTTGTCTATTCGTTATTGTAAAGTGGCGTTGCAGCGATCGTGGGAGCTGACAACGGACATCATTGATAATAAAAAAATTCAAATAAACTACATTTTAGAGAAATCCCATTTCCTCTGTTCCAGAGAGATGTGAAAAAAGCAATCAGTGCCACTTTCATCTTTCAACTTTGAACCAAGTTTGTACCCGCGCGGAGAAAGCTCCCACAAGCTCTCTCATTCACTGTTCTTTACCCTTCTTAAGCCATATACTATATTCCCAATATTCGTGTTCTTTCGTCGAAAATCATTATATTTTCTTCGTAGTTCTCGTGTCTTTAGAGTCAGTTTTTGGGATTCGAAATTGGTTTATTTTTCGTGCTTATTGGGATTCGTAACTGGTTACTGCAATGTGATCATGTTTTCTCTTGTGTCGTTTCTTTATCAGATAGTGCTTGTTTATTTACGTATTTTTATTTATTTATTATTTATTTTGATGTTGGCAATTGGATGTCGCTTGTAAATGTGCTCTTAAGCTTTGATTGACTTGTTTTTGACAAACAGATATTGGTGTTGGTAAAGTATTTCTCATAGCAGTAAAAACTCTCTCAGTAAAATGTTTATTGAATTTATGTACATATATTGTTACTGTTAAGTGTCATCATACATCGATGCTGACATATTCTCTTTTTTTATCTTGCAGGTTAGTTGTGAAAGCAGATACTGGGAGCATATTATTCCTTGCTTCTGTAAGGTAAGTTTGAATGTATTGATAACGCAATTCATTAATATTTCTTGGGAATTTATTTTTAGACAGTGGTCTGGTGACATGGATCGACATGATTCATTTTTAAAAGCGGCGGGAATTGACGAGGGCCATGTAGCCCGTAACTACTTCGGATATTCCAGAGAGATAGGTAGCCTTTTTAGTATCAGTCGAGAGCTACAGTTTTCCAGCGTTGTATTGAAAGTTGAGTTTTTTTTTTTTCATGCACATTATAGGAGCTGCGATTGTGTATTTTTTTTAAAGATTCTTAAATTTTATACCATTCATTCAAATCGGGAGTGCCTTAAGTAGGGCCATTGAAACTAGATATAAGATACGTATACTCCTCTACTTAAACGATTCGGCCATCAATATGCATTTTTCTTAATTTTTTCCCTTTTATTTATATTAGCTTGGCTCGATTTGGCCTGTTTCTTAGCTTAGATTTCTATTAGATAAGAAGGAAGAGGATTTCAAAATACTGTTTGATAAAGACTTTTTATTAAGTTGAGTAGTTTGGTTTGGTTGATATCAAGTCTCTTAGATGTTGATGGTGGGGTTCAATTACTTTTTCATCTTTATTCCCTTAGATTATTCATATCTGTTTGTCTGTCTGTTCTTATGTTTGTCTGCTGACAGCTATGATGGGGCTGTAATTAGGATGAAAACAGTTATGACCTTAAGTGTAAGGTCCATAGCACTTATTTTTTTTTTTTTTTTTTTTTGATGCCTGTTAGTGAAATTGAGTAAATATATTTTGCCACTGTTTAACCTGTCATTTTTTTTCACCGCTACCTTTGACTAGAATTGTGACTCTCTCTCTCTCTCTCTCTCTCTCATCTCATCTCTCTCTCTCTCTCTCTCTCTCTCTCTCTCTCTCTCTCTCTCATAGTCACTGGCCCGTTGAATTATTTTGAAGTGTTCATTTGTTTTTTATATCAACAGCGTATCGTGGGTTCTACAACAATTAATTATTTTTTTCTGTTGGGAGGAAATTGTATGTACAGAAATGTTTACTGAATCGGGATACACGCACATGCATATATATATATATATATATATATATATATATATATATATATATATATATAAATTTGAAGATGGGTGGCAGGCTGGCCCTCTGAAACTTGGAAATGCGAGTCTCCTTTGTTGAACCTTTCTGATTATATATATGTGTGTATATATATATATATATATATATATATATATATATATATATATATATACACACACATATATATATATATATATATATATATATATATATTTGTGTATGTGTGTGCAGAGACGAGTATATGTAGAGTATTATTTTGAGCTCTCGAGGAAACTTACTATGCTAATATTACAAGAATATCAATCTAAAGATGCATGCAGAAATTGGCATTCGTAGAAGTAACCAATATATATAAACGGGAGTCGAAATTCATACAATATACTGATGTATTTATTTCGATGTTTTTTTTAAGTTTTTAAAACTATTTCGTTGAAAATACAGTCTTCCTCCTCATACCGAATGTCACGCCATCAAGAAGGTCGAAAGTATCTTGAGAAATCCCGGGAATTTTGATTTGTTGCTCCTAGATTGCATAGAATTAGATAATGAGATCGGTCTTATCAGGGATATTGAATAATACTGGCCATTGGTCCGTGATTGGATTCTATTTTCACTTCTTTTTTTTCGTAATTGTCTTTGGAGTGTTCCCCTTTTTAGTTGTCTTTTTGGTTAGCCTCATTTTTTGTTTGTTCCCGTGTTTTATTTTTCCTTTCCCTTTTTTCTGCTTCTTGCCACCTCATTCATTTCTCTCTTCCTTCTTCGGCATTTCTCTATTCTGCTTCCTGCTTTCTTCGTTTTGTATTTTCATTTTTACTTTAATGTTTTTTTCTGTTTATTTATTTATTTATTATTTATTTATTTATTTTTATTTTTGGTATTAGATGACCTACATTTGACTGTTATGTCCTGTGGTGTTGACTATTAATAAATTAAATTGATTTTGATAGATTTATAATGACTTTTCTCCATTTTAGCCACTCTCTGGAATCTCTAATAATTATTTTTCTCTCTCGACTTCTCTTGCCTTTACATCTGCAAGAAAATCTCTCGAATTCCCCAAACCTCCATTGGAATTCTATAGAAAATCCTGTGGGATTCCTAGAAAAGAATTTCTTCCCAGGAACGATAATATGGTTTTATAGAATGGCATGAACGGAATACTTTTATTACTTTCCGATTGAAAAGGGGAAAAAATCGCCAAATGTGAGATTGGCGACAGGACGTTGTGAGAGAGAGAAGAGAGAGAGAGAGAGAGAGAGAGAGAGAGAGAGAGAGAGAGAGAGAGAGAGAGAGAGAGAGAGGTTATAATAACAAATTAATGCTAAGTTTCTTTTTTATTTTATTTTGATAATTCTTTTAATGTAGAAAACGTAATGCAAGATAAAATATGACTAAAAATAATTTGATTTTGGTTTAACTTTTGGAGAATTTAATGTAGGAATCGTTTGGATATAGGAATAACGATTTGTATAAGAAGTTTCGTAGATCGTAAAACTAGTATTCGTTCCATAAGTCAAAATGGGTTGGTGGGTTTTGGGCGTGGCCACCGAGAGTAGAAGGCCTTTTCACCCGGGCATTTAAATCCCTAATACGTTTCGTATGTAGGCTGACCTGGGCTAAGATAATTAGTCCTTCTGGGTTACTGGTCGAGTGAGGTCACGCTGCTTGGAGTCAAATTCTAAAGTGAAATTTAGGAGAATACATTCAAGTGCTGGTGCATTTTAAGTGGCTCTATATGAGTTTATGTGGACGAACAATTATTGAATTTGAAAAATAAGATTTAAAGAAGAAAAAGGCTGATAGAAGTTTTGTGTACAATACCACACACGCTCGCTCCTGGAAGAAGATGCCTTACAAGTGCTGCGTACCTAAATGTAAGGGTAATTACAACAACGGACCAAAAGTTAATATCTTCAGGTGTCCTGAAAATGAACAAGTTAAAGAGAAATGGCTAAGAAACATCATGAGAGAAAATTTTCGTCCTGCGGAGAATCATCGGGTATGCATTTTCTTCCCGATGATATTGTGAGGGAAACTTCTATTGTGGATGAAAAAACTGGGAGGAAAATAACTGCAAAATTAAAGCAGATCCATATTATTAGAAAATGCTGTTCCCACAGTGTTTCCAAACTATCCTCAATATTTGAACCTAACTGAACATCGAAGAGAGTCACCCGATTCTAAAAGAACAAAGAATAGAAGAAACCTCAGTCAAAGTAGCAATTGAAAGTAGTATATCAGTTGCAAAGGCATACGAAACGCAAATTGGAATTTAGGGATTTGCAAGAACTTTCGAGGAAACTTAAGCTGGATAAGTACTGGGACATAATTCATAAAGAACCTTATCTCTTGATCAGTCACATATCGCTTTCACCTTCTCCCAATATGATGATGTCTGTACTAATACATCCTGATAAATCTGTCCAGGCGTATATCGATAATGTGCCCGTACGTGAGTTGCATGACTATATCATTCCTTCTCATGTGCAAGATTCAAATACCATCGAAGTCATGTTACAAGAAATTAGAAAGTGTGACAGACAATATAGCTCTTTCATAAACCCAGTTGCTATTATTCAATTAATTTTAACTTTTCTAATCACCATAATAGACCAACCATTCAAGCATTCAATGACTTTGAAATTTATCTTTGAGCAACTAAACTTGATGACTCAAAAGAGCATTCAGTATTCCACAGATCTTTTGGTTTCTTCATCTTTGCTATGCAATATTTCACCTCGAGCTTACAGATTCTTTAGGGATAGAAGATGGTTAATTTTACCCTGCATGTCAATGATCAGGCGGGTGTTTATATCTAAGCAACTTAGTCCAGAAACAGAGCAGTATGATGATCATTTTCTTTCGTATATCAGGCAAAAATCAAAATCATTACAACCCACAGACAAAACAGTAACATTAATGATTGACGAGATACATTTAAAGCTTTTTTTTTATTATAAGGGAGGTGCTGTAATAGGATCTGCATTTAACAGCAATGAAGCAGCAACCACTGCATATGCTTTCATGATAGGTGCTGTTCTATCAAAATTTCGAGATGTGGTACATATTATTCCGGTAAAAACTATAAAAGCAGAAACGCTATTCCAAGTTATAAAAAAGTAATACTAGGGTTGAAAAAATTGGATTGAAAGTAATCAGTGTCATTACTGATAATAATAGGATAAATGGAAAAGCGATGTCGCATTTGCAACCCCAACCAAAGCGGTCAATTGCTACCCCCATCCAGCTGCAAAATGCAGACCTTTGTTTTTCTTGTTTGATAGTGTACACATACTGAAGTGTATCAGAAATAACTGGTTGTGTCTCAAAGATAAATCCAAAACAATGGTATTTCCAAAATTTCCATTCAGCGAAATTTGTAGCGAACCAAATGTATCCTTTGCTCCCTGGAAATCATTAGAGGATTTATATTTAGTAGAGTCAGAATTATTGTCAACAATCGTCATAAGTTACAATAAGAGCATTGCGGCCATCGACATCTGAAAAACAAAACGTGAATTTAGTCCTAAAAACTTTTTAATGAATATATTATTCAAGCAATGCGAATATTGGAAAAGAGAAAAAATTGCCTAATTACAATGATACAGCAATTTTATAGAGATATTTTGGATTTGGTGGTCAATAGTTAATGTAAAAGTCAATGTATGTATGTATGTATGTAAGAATGCAAAAAAACTTCAGGTAATGAGTTCCTCACAGAATTACAATGTCACCATCCCGTCCCAGTGTTTGATAGCCAGGTCAGCCTACTTAGGACGACGCGGCCAGAGGGTGAAATGGCCTTGTACTCTCGGTGGCCACGTTTGGGTGCTACTGATTTACTGCAAAAACAGAGTTACAAAAATTACCGGCTAGAAAATTTTGTTTTGATCAGTAAAACATCATTCTGCCAAAACTGTCAATACTCTTCTCCAGTTACATAATCCGATTAAGTTGGACGTCTTTCCAGCTTTTAGGAATCGTTTTGGAGAATTGAATGTAGGAATCGTTTGGAGAACTGGATGTAGAATCGTTTGGGAGAATTTAATGTAGGAATCGTGTGGAGAATTTGATGTAGAATCGTTTGGAGAACTGGGTGAAGGATTTGTTTGGAGAATTTAATATAGGAATCGTTTTGGAGAATTGATCTTAGGAATCGTGTGGAGAACTGGATCGTAGAAATAGGAATCGTTTGGATACTGGATGAAGGAATCTTTTGGAGAAGTGGATGTAGGAATTGTTGGGAGAATTTAATGTAAGAATCGTTTGGGAGAATTGGATTGTAGGAATCGTTTGGAGAACTTGATGTAGGAATCGTTTGGAGAATTTAATGTAGGAATCGTTTGGAGAATTGGATGTAGGAATCGTGAGAACTGGATGAAGGAATCGTTTGGAGACTTGGATGTAGGAATCGTTAGGAGAACTTTATGAAGGAATCGTTTGGATAACTGGATGAAGGAAGTGTGTGGAGAATTGAATACAGGAATCGTTTTGGGAACTGGATTTAGGAATTGTTTGGAGAATTGGATTTAGGAATTGTATGGAGAATTGGATGTAGGAATCGTTTGGAGAATTGGATCTAGGAATCGTTTGGAGAACTGGATGTAGGAAGTTGTTTTAGAGAATTTAATGTAGGAATCGTGTGGAGAAGTGGATGTAGGAATCGTTTGGAGAATTGGATGTAGGAATCGTTTGGAGAATTGGATGTAGGAATCGTAGGGAGAAAATTTAATGTAGGAATTGTTTAGAGAATTTAATGTAGGAATCGTGTGGAGAACTGGATGTAGGAATCGTTTGGAGAATTTAATGTAGGAATCGTTTGGAGAATTGGATGTAGGAATCGTTTGGCGAATTTAATGTCGGAATCGTTTGGAGAATTTAATGTAGGAATCTTTTGGAGAATTTAATGTAGGAATCGATTGGAGAATTTAATGTAGGAATCGTTTGGAGAATTGGATGTAGGAATCTTTTGGAGAACTGGATGTAGGAATTGTTTAGAGAATTTAATGTAGGAATCGTTTGGAGAATTTGATGTAGGAATTGTTTGGAGAACTGGATGTAGGAATCGTTTGAGAATTAATGTAGGAATAAGTTTGGAAGTATTGGATGTAGGGGAATCACTTTGGAGTATTGGATGTAGGGAATCGTCTGGAGAATTTAATGTAGGAATCGTTTGGAGAACTGAGGTAGGAATCGTTTGGAGAATTTAAATGTAGGAATCGTTTGGAGAATTGGAGTAGGAATCTTTTGGAGAACTGGATGTAGGAATCGTTTGGAGAATTTAATGTAGGAATCTTTTAAGGAGAATTTTTAATGTGGGAATCGCTTGGGAGGATTTGGTAGGAACGTTTTTTATAGAATTTTAATGTAGGAATCTTTTGGAGAATGGATGAAGGAATTGTTTGGAGAATTTAATGTAGGAATCTTTTGGAGAATTGGATGTAGGAATCTCTTGGAGAACTGGATGTATTTATCGTTTGGAGAATTTAATATAGGAATCGTTTTGAGAATTGAATGTAGGAATCGTTTTGAGAATTGGATGTAGGAATCGTGTGGAAAACTGGATGTAGGAATCGTTTGGAAAACTGGATGTAGAATCGTTTGGAAAACTGGATGTAGGAATCTTTTGGAGAACTCTGGAGGTAAAGAGTAGGTTAACGATATTGAATGCGTGGTTGTGACGACGAGGAATATAACGTTGGTTTGTGAAGGGTTTATTCTATAGGTTAATAACAACTTTGGTATGTGCGTGAAATGGCAAAGGCTCCTGTTAGGAAAACAAGTAAAAAATGCGTCGAAGGAACGAGTTTTCTGTCCGGTGGTGGCCTCAACCACGGCCCATAAAACTCAGCCACTTGCCGTTGGTGGCCTATGTTGTTGGTACCTTTAGCTCTGCCAGAAGTACGATTATGGTTAATTATAACTTTAAGTAAAATAAAAACTACTGAGGCTAGAGGGCTCCAATTTGGTATATTTGATGATTGGAGGGTGGATGATCAACATACCAATTTGCAGACCTCTATCCCCTTTAGTTTTTAAGGTCTGACGGACAAAGCAGGCACAATAGTGTTCTTTTACAGAAAACTAAAAGTAGTTGCCAAAAGAAACAGAGTTTGCAGACGCATGGAAGTTAGTTAAATCTTAGAATTATAGAATTTAGAGGAAGATTGTGTTGTTAAGAGATGATCACCAATATTGCGCTGCTGATGTCTCCTGAATTTCACGTTTATCGGTTTTATTTTCAGTTTATTGATTGATTTGTCACTTTATGGTATAATTTGTCTCCCGTTGCAGGTTGGTTTCCCTGTAGAGTAAAAAAAAAAAAATCAGGATCCGTCGGCTAAGATTGCGAAAAGTCAGTTTTTAAGTATCACTCGTGACTTGCAGCTGCTGTGATCTTCCACGTGGAAACTAGACGTGATTTACCTCTTCCTCTGAAATGATCAGAGGAAGAGGCAAATCACCAAATCGGGCGAGTTAACCACACTGACTATAGTGGCGCAGTTTGCCGAGTGCCAAGACTATTTAGCACCCTGCATCGTCAGATACATGGTGGTACGAGTTTGCAAAGTATTTTGCATTCATGCACGCTGCACGCGCACTCTTACTGCGACGGACACGTTTGTTGAAAGTTAATACGAATGTCCTAGTTTTCCTGTCGTG
>NC_087216.1:12131261-12169594 GCF_015104395.2 Macrobrachium nipponense | reverse complement strand
CTCTCATTCACTGTTCTTTTACCCTTCTAAAGCCATATACTATATTCCCAATATTCGTGTTCTCTCGTCGAAAATCATTATATTTTCTTCGTAGTTCTCGTGTCTTTAGAGTCAGTTTATTTTTCGTGGTTATTGGGATTCGAAATTGGTTTATTTTTCGTGCTTATTGGGATTCGTAACTGGTTACTGCAATGTGATCATGTTTTCTCTTGTGTCGTTTCTTTATCAGATAGTGCTTGTTTATTTACGTATTTTTATTTATTTATTATTTATTTTGATGTTGGCAATTGGATGTCGCTTGTAAATGAGCGACAAACAGATATTGGTGTTGGTAAAATATTTCTCATAGCAGTAAAAACTCTCTCAGTAAAATGTTTATTGAATTTATGTATATTGTTACTGTTAAGTGTCATCATACATCGATGCTGACATATTCTCTTTTTTTATCTTGCAGGTTAGTTGTGAAAGCAGATACTGGGAGCATATTATTCCTTGCTTCTGTAAGGTATGTTTGAATGTATTGCAATTCATTAATATTTCTTGGGAATTTATTTTTAGACAGTGGTCTGGTGACATGGATCGACATGATTCATTTTTAAAAGCGGCGGGAATTGACGAGGGCCATGTAGCCCGTAACTACTTCGGATATTCCAGAGAGATAGGTAGCCTTTTTAGTATCAGTCGAGAGCTACAGTTTTCCAGCGTTGTATTGAAAGTTGAGTTTTTTTTTTTTCATGCACATTATAGGAGCTGCGATTGTGTATTTTTTTTAAAGATTCTTAAATTTTATACCATTCATTCAAATCGGGAGTGCCTTAAGTAGGACCATTGAAACTAGATATAAGATACGTATACTCCTCTACTTAAACGATTCGGCCATCAATATGCATTTTTCTTAATTTTTTCCCTTTTATTTATATTAGCTTGGCTCGATTTGGCCTGTTTCTTAGCTTAGATTTCTATTAGATAAGAAGGAAGAGGATTTCAAAATACTGTTTGATAAAGACTTTTTATTAAGTTGAGTAGAGTTTGGTTGATATCAAGTCTCTTAGATGTTGATGGTGGGTTCAATTACTTTTCATCTTTATTCCCTTAGATTATTCATATCTGTTTGTCTGTCTGTTCTTATGTTTGTGTGCTGACAGCTATGATGGGGCTGTAATTAGGATGAAAACAGTTATGACCTTAAGTGTAAGGTCCATAGCACTTATTTTTTTTTTTTTTTTTTTTTTTTTTGCCTGTTAGTGAAATTGAGTAAATATATTTTGCCACTGTTTAACCTGTCATTTTTTTTTCAACGCTACCTTTGACTAGAATTGTGACTCTCTCTCTCTCTCTCTCTCTCTCTCTCTTCTCCTCTTCTCTCTCTCTCTCTCTCTCTCATAGTCACTGGCCCGTTGAATTATTTTGAAGTGTTCATTTGTTTTTTATATCAACAGCGTATCGTGGGTTCTACAATTAATTATTTTCTGTTGGGAGGAATTGTATGTACAGAAATGTTTACTGAATCAGGATACACGCAACATGCATATATATATATATATATATATATATATATATATATATATATATATATATATATATATATATAAAAATTTTGAAGATGGTGGCAGGCTGGCCCTCTGAAACTTGGAAATGCGAATCTCCTTTGTTGAACCTTTCTGATTATATATATGTGTGTGTATATATATATATATATATACACACACACACACACATATATATATATATATATATTATATATATATATATATATATATATATATATATATATAGTATATATATTTGTGTGTGTGTGTGCAGAGACGAGTATATATGTAGAGTATTATTTTGAGCTCTCGAGGAAACTTACTATGCTAATATTACAAGAATATCAATCTAAAGATGCATGCAGAAATTGGCATTCGTAGAAGTAACCAATATATATAAACGGGAGTCGAAATTCATACAATATACTGATGTATTTTATTTCGATGTTTTTTAAGTTTTTAAAACTATTTGTTGAAAATACAGTCTTCCTCCTCATACCGAATGTCACGCCATCAAGAAGGTCGAAAGTATCTTGAGAAATCCCGGGAATTTTTATTTGTTGCTCCTAGATTGCAATAGAATTAGATAAATGAGATCGGTCTTATCAGGGATATTGAATAATACTGGCCATTGGTTTCCGTGATTGGATTCTATTTTCACTTCTTTTTTTTTCGTAATTGTCTTTGGAGTGTTCCCCTTTTTAGTTGTCTTTTTGGTTAGCCTCATTTTTTGTGTTCCCGTGTTTATTTTTCCTTTCCCCTTTTTTCTGCTTCTTGCCACCTATTCATTCTTTTCTCTCTTTCCTTCTTTCGGCATTTCTCTATTCTGCTTCCTGCTTTCTTCGTTTTGTATTTTCATTTTTACTTTAATGTTTTTTCTGTTTATTTATTTATTTATTATTTATTTATTTATTTATTTTTGGTATTAGATGACCTACATTTTGACTGTTATGTCCTGTGGTGTTGACTATTAATAAATTAAATTGATTTTGATAGATTATAATGACTTTTCTCCATTTTAGCCACTCTCTGGAATCTCTATAATTATTTTTCTCTCTCGACTTCTCTTGCCTTTACATCTGCAAGAAAATCTCTCGAATTCCCCAAACCTCCATTGGAATTCTATAGAAAATCCTGTGGGATTCCTAGAAAAGAATTTCTTCCCAGGAACGATAATATGGTTTTATAGAATGGCATGAACGGAATACTTTTATTACTTTCCGATTGAAAAGGGGAAAAAATCGCCAAATGTGAGATTGGCGACAGGACTTGTGAGAGAGAGAGAGAGAGAGAGAGAGAGAGAGAGAGAGAGAGAGAGAGAGAGAGAGAGAGAGGTTATAATAACAAATTAATGCTAAGTTTCTTTTTTATTTTATTTTGATAATTCTTTTAATGTAGAAAACGTAATGCAAGATAAAATATGACTAAAAATAATTTGATTTTGGTTTAACTTTTGGAGAATTTAATGTAGGAATCGTTTGGATATAGGAATAACGATTTGTATAAGAAGTTTCGTAGATCGTAAAACTAGTATTCGTTCCATAAGTCAAAATGGGTTGGTGGGTTTGGGTGCTACTGATTTACTGCAAAAACAGAGTTACAAAAATTACCGGCTAGAAAATTTTGTTTTGATCAGTAAAACATCATTCTGCCAAAACTGTCAATACTCTTCTCCAGTTACAATAATCCGATTAAGTTGGACGTCTTTCCAGCTTTTAGGAATCGTTTGGAGAATTGAATGTAGGAATCGTTTGGAGAACTGGATGTAGGAATCGTTTGGAGAATTTAATGTAGGAATCGTGTGGAGAATTTGATGTAGGAATCGTTTGGAGAACTGGGTGAAGGATTTGTTTGGAGAATTTAATATAGGAATCGTTTGGAGAATTGGATCTAGGAATCGTGTGGAGAACTGGATGTAGGAATCGTTGGATTACTGGATGAAGGAATCTTTTGGAGAAGTGGATGTAGGAATTGTTGGGAGAATTTAATGTAAGAATCGTTTGGAGAATTGGATGTAGGAATCGTTTGGAGAACTTGATGTAGGAATCGTTTGGAGAATTTAATGTAGGAATCGTTTGGAGAATTGGATGTAGGAATCGTGTGGAGAACTGGATGAAGGAATCGTTTGGAGACTTGGATGTAGGAATCGTTAGGAGAACTTTATGAAGGAATCGTTTGGATAACTGGATGAAGGAAGTGTGTGGAGAATTGAATACAGGAATCGTTTTGGGAACTGGATTTAGGAATTGTTTGGAGAATTGGATTTAGGAATTGTATGGAGAATTGGATGTAGGAATCGTTTGGAGAATTGGATCTAGGAATCGTTTGGAGAACTGGATGTAGGAATTGTTTAGAGAATTTAATGTAGGAATCGTGTGGAGAAGTGGATGTAGGAATCGTTTGGAGAATTGGATGTAGGAATCGTTTGGAGAATTGGATGTAGGAATCGTAGGGAGAATTTAATGTAGGAATTGTTTAGAGAATTTAATGTAGGAATCGTGTGGAGAACTGGATGTAGGAATCGTTTGGAGAATTTAATGTAGGAATCGTTTGGAGAATTGGATGTAGGAATCGTTTGGCGAATTTAATGTCGGAATCGTTTGGAGAATTTAATGTAGGAATCTTTTGGAGAATTTAATGTAGGAATCGATTGGAGAATTTAATGTAGGAATCGTTTGGAGAATTGGATGTAGGAATTGTTTAGAGAATTTAATGTAGGAATCGTGTGGAGATTTGGATGTAGGAATCGTTTAGAGAATTTAATGTAGGAATCGTTTGGAGACTTTGATGTAGGAATTGTTTGGAGAACTGGATGTAGGAATCGTTTGGAGAATTTAA
The DNA here is from genome assembly GCF_015104395.2 of Macrobrachium nipponense. Lineage (NCBI taxonomy): Eukaryota > Metazoa > Arthropoda > Malacostraca > Decapoda > Palaemonidae > Macrobrachium > Macrobrachium nipponense. The sequence continues at coordinate 12,165,227 of NC_087216.1, read as the reverse complement.
TGTAGGAATCGTTTGGAGTATTGGATGTAGGAATCGTCTGGAGAATTTAATGTAGGAATCGTTTGGAGAACTGGATGTAGGAATCGTTTGGAGAATTTAATGTAGGAATCGTTTGGAGAATTGGATGTAGGAATCTTTTGGAGAACTGGATGTAGGAATCGTTTGGAGAATTTAATGTAGGAATCGTAAGGAGAATTTAATGTAGGAATCGTTTGGAGATTTGGATGTAGGAATCGTTTAGAGAATTTAATGTAGGAATCTTTTGGAGAACTGGATGAAGGAATTGTTTGGAGAATTTAATGTAGGAATCTTTTGGAGAATTGGATGTAGGAATCTCTTGGTGAACTGGATGTAGTTATCGTTTGGAGAATTTAATATAGGAATCGTTTTGAGAATTGAATGTAGGAATCGTTTTGAGAATTGGATGTAGGAATCGTGTGGAAAACTGGATGTAGGAATCGTTTGGAAAACTGGATGTAGAATCGTTTGGAAAACTGGATGTAGGAATCTTTTGGAGAACTCTGGAGGTAAAGAGTAGGTTAACGATATTGAATGCTGTTTTTTTTTTTTTTTTTTTGGTTGTGACGACGAGGAATATAACGTTGGTTTGTGAAGGGTTTATTCTATAGGTTAATAACAACTTTGGTATGTGCGTGAAATGGCAAAGGCTCCTGTTAGGAAAACAAGTAAAAAATGCGTCGAAGGAACGAGTTTTCTGTCCGGTGGTGGCCTCAACCACGGCCCATAAAACTCAGCCACTTGCCGTTGGTGGCCTATGTTGTTGGTACCTTTAGCTCTGTTTCCAGAAGTACGATTTATTTGGTTAAATTTATAACTTTAAGTAAAATAAAACTACTGAGGCTAAGAAGGGCTCCAATTTGGTATATTTGATGATTGGAGGGTGGATGATCAACATACCAATTTGCTGACCTCTCCCCTTTAGTTTTTAAGGTCTGACGGACAAAGCAGGCACAATAGTGTTCTTTTACAGAAAACTAAAAGTAGTTGCCAAAAGAAACAGAGTTTGCAGACGCATGGAAGTTAGTTAAATCTTAGAATTATAGAATTTAGAGGAAGATTGTGTTGTTAAGAGATGATCACCAATATTGCGCTGCTGATGTCTCCTGAATTTCACGTTTATCGGTTTTATTTTCAGTTTATTGATTGATTTGTCACTTTATGGTATAATTTGTCTCCGTTGCAGGTTGGTTTCCCTGTAAAGTATCAAAAAAAAAAAAAAAAAAAAAAAAAATCAGGATCCGTCGGCTAAGATTGCGAAAAGTCAGTTTTTAAGTATCACTCGTGACTTGCAGCTGCTGTGATCTTCCACGTGGAAACTAGACGTCGAGACCTCGCATATTAGTGAAATGATCAGAGGAAGAGGCAAATCACCAAATCGGGCGAGTTAACCACACTGACTATAGTGGCGCAGTTTGCCGAGTGCCAAGACTATTTAGCACCCTGCATCGTCGGATACATGGTGGTACGAGTTTGCAAAGTATTTTGCATTCATGCACGCTGCACGCGCACTCTTACTGCGACGGACACGTTTGTTGAAAGTTAATACGAATGTCCTAGTTTTTCCTGTCGTGTTAATTTCGGAATTCATAATGAAAGTTTCATATTCGAGTCACAAAATGGAAGAAGGAATCTGAGTCACTGACGGAAACTCTTTTCCTTTTTATGTTTGAAGAAATCCGTCGATGTTTTTCTTCCCAATGTGTTTTTATAGAACAAGCCTATCAGCATAAGCACCTAGAAAATAACCTAATTTATCCTTACATTCCATATTATTTTACCCCATAAAATAACCCTCTCAAATACAGGTTGTGTATTCAGCGACGAATGAAATCCAATTGCATCGAGGAGGAGGAGGAGGAGGGGTCCAAAAGGAGTTCCATTGATCCCTCCTACCCCTTCCTCCTCCTTCCTTCTTCCTCCCTTTTAACGTCAATTGCATCTCTATCCAGTGCAATTTTTTATTTAGAACCCCCTCGAAATCTATCAGGGTCGACTGCAGAAATGAAACCGCTTTGACCAACGCACCCCCCCGCCCCAAATTTCCCCCCTCCCAGCCCCATGCCCCATGCCACCCCCCCCCCCCCGAACAACCCAGTCTCACTCCATTACCAATCCCATCCAACATTCCCTCCCCCTTCCGTTCCCTCCCTCCCCTGACCCATACTGGTCTACCCAAATCGATGCACACCCCCCCCCCCCACACCCCCCCCCCTCCCTCCCTCCTCATTGGTGAGCTTTCAACTCCTAGTGGCGTTCGGAAAGAAAAGGAAAAATGGAGAGAGATTCAAAAATTGGACGATAATCTTGCCTGTTTTGTAATTTATTTTTGCATCTTTTATGTGTCTGTGGTTTTATGCAATTTGTGGCGGGCAGAATGTTTCTTTAATGTATAAATTTGTTGATGAACACACTGATAAAGAAAAACTTTGTATGGCTGGGTTCAACATAGCCACAGCTATTTGTTGCAACGCCAGGTTACAGATATAGACTCGTAAATACGTTCCTGAGGGCCTTTGAAGAGCTTTAAAACTAAAAACTGTTTTACTTCTTGTGTAAAGCATGATCTCTTGATTTGAACGAGAACAAGTCGTTTCTGTTACTTATTCATGTATTCTCTCCAAGATGTGTATTTTATTTTTTTGCATTTGTTATTGTATGACTTATTGATTTATTTGTTGAGTGTCGAGTCTTTTTCTTTTTAGGCCTACTGATTGGTAGTCTATTTCCCATATAAAAAGAACAAAATTGAAAGGCCTCCAGACTATGAGGACAGTTTGTCCTGGAAAACTTTCAATTTTTCTGAGTAAATATATCTTCATAAATGAGGTCCTGCTAATAATTACGCATACACACACACACACACACACACACACACAGACACATATCTATATATATATATATATATATATATATATAAATGTATATAATATTTATACATACATATATATGCACGCGCGCGTGCACACACACACACAACACACACACACACACTTATATATATATATATATAATTATAATTATATAATTATAATATATATATATATATAATTATTATATATACATACATACTACATTATACACAGGGTGTCCATAAAGTCCCAGTACCATTTCTGAGCAATAAATACTTGTAATGGTACTGGGACTTTATGGACACCCTTATTTCTTTGTATAATATATATTTGTATAAATATATATATATATAATATATTATAATTAATTATATAATATTATATAATATAAATATATATAAATATTATACGAACGTATATTCAAAACACTTATAGATGTGAAAGGAAGGTTTATGTCATCTGGGTTTCCCCTGTACTTGAATGAATATTCTGTTTTTGGCAGACTTGTTTAAAGATGTAACATCGAAACATTCCCCTTTAATTTGGCTTGGTGTACTTCTGAATAAATACTATACGAGCAATGGGTTTTAAGATAGAAGTAATATCCGGTTATTATGGATTATAAGTTATATAACCGTTTGGTTAAATGGGTTTTTGGAAAGTGGTTATTGATGTATTATAAAGGAAGGAACAAACAAGATAAATTAAGTTTTTAAATATTCAACGATATAATTTTTTTTAATGAAGTATGTCGTTGGGAAATTGACTTGTGTGGTGTGTAAAAGTTAGCTCGAGACGGAGGGCTATGTCTCTGCGCCTTGTACTGTTACTTTTATGATCGGCATAGTGAAAGAGATGGGGGAAAAGGACAGAAGAAGTATCTGCAGAATTGTGTGATAGAAAAGGGTGTTTTCAGTGGAGTTTAAAGTGGTTGATGTTAGCAGATGATACGTTGTTTGTTGGTGTTCGGAAGACACACTGCAGTGACAGGGTTAAATGGATTGTGGTCGGTGGAAGTACTTGATTCATATGATTATTTAAGGGCCCGTTTGATGCGTGATGGTCGCATAATAGCAGAGTCGAATAAGAGAATAAGGGAAACAAGGTATTTGGGGAAAAATCTCTCAAAAAGATTTAAAAGAGAAGATGACTCGGCGAAAGAAAAAATCCGGAAGGTAAATGAACGAATTGAAAAGAACTCAATATTGATAAGAAAGATTAAAAGAAGATTGAGAAGACAGACAGATATTAATTGTCCCAGGAGTTGAATTTTAGTCGGGTTGCATTTACACCTGATTATATGATAAAAAAAAATATAAAACACATCTGTTCAGCTTTCGATTATTTTTTTATTTTATTTTACCATGAAGTATGGAAATTTGAATGGTCAATCAATTGTATGAATATGTGTTTACATGTATTACGTACGCTTATTAGATGTGTGTATATTTATATATAAGTGGTATTATATATATATATATATATATATATATATATATATATATATATATGTCCTGTGTGTGTGTGTGTGTCTGTGTGTGTGTGTGTAAGCGTGTGCGCACGGGCGCGCTTGCGCTCATGTGTTTTACAGATAAATTCTCTTGCAGGAAATTAATGGAAGGCATTTCTCAACTAGGCACCACATAAGTTCTAACAGTGACGAGGAAGCAAGTAATGTGAATTTACTCTCTCTCTCTCTCTCTCTCTCTCTCTCTCTCTCTGTGAGAAAGGAAACTTCCGTCGAAATTATCATAACAAATCGTAGCTGACATTATTCTCTTTAATTAATAACGCATCGTCATTATGACGATGGGAATGCGCTGTTCGTATTAATTTATATGTAAATGATATAATGGTTATGCAGGGACGGTCTCTCTCTCTCTCTCTCTCTCTCTCTCTCTCTCTCTCTCTCTCTCTCTCTCTCTCTCCTTCGGTGCAGAATTCCTTTTGCCACTCAGTAGTAATCAAAGCAGTCTTATGAGATCAGTTTCAGAAATCCTTCTTTTATTTCAAGACGAGAAGTAACTTTATGAGTAGAAGAATGTCGCCTCTTCCAGGACATTTCGTCGTTGTGATTTATATGTTTATTAACGTGCAGTTTTGTCTTTTTAAAGTTCAAATATTTTCCGTCGTATGTTGAAGGACGTATGGAGTAAGTAGCAAAATAATTTTCTCATATGAAGTTTAAAACATTTGATTTAGAGAATCATCTTTCATAAATTGTATTAAAATCTTAAAGCAAAGTACCGTTTGGGTTAGAAACATTATTCGTTAGGAGTTACATTTTTAATTTTCGCTCTTAAGTTAATTCCTTCTTTGTTTTAATGTTGAAGAATCAACTTTGTGTACATTGGAAGACATCATTTACGTTAACAATTTCCTGTGTGAATAATATTCATTTTTTTTAGAAGTTACAAAATTTCCTTAATTTTCGTTTGTTTGTTCAGGTAACTGTGTAAGTACAGTAGTACTTTTTTTGTAACAATACTTTATCAGATCTATTACAAAAATGTGGTACCATAAGTATAGTATATAGTGCTTTTTTTTGCAACAATACTTCATAAGATTTATTGCAAAAATGTGGTACCAGATTGTAACAGTTTTAAATTGGAAAAAAATATCATCAATTTAGGTTCTGGAAACTAAGAGCGGCCTCTTGCCAATCTAATTGTCTCTCTCTCTCTCTCTCTCTCTCTCTCTCTCTCTCTCTCTCTCTCTCTCTCTCTCTCTTTTCAGTCCAGCATTCGGTTTTAGTTTCACGGGAAGAATTTAGTTGTGCTACTTTAAAGAGATCATATGACAGGTGTCATCCGATATTCGAATCTCTCTCTCTCTCTCTCTCTCTCTCTCTCTCTCTCTCTCTCTCTCTCTCTCTCTCTCTGTATCAACCGTTGCGCCGTCGTTGGCATCGGGAACAGGGGAATTAGCACTTACCTTTTCTATAATGGGGAGATCTGAATGCGTTGTTTTGCATATTCAATTATACCCAGACTTTGGGGGGAGTGTTTTTTTTTTTTTTTTTTTTTTTTTTTTTTTTTTCGTAGCCAGAATTGGAACTCATTTTATATTCCAATAAGGTGAACCTTCTCGCTCCTATCATCCCCCTTCCCCCTCCCCTTCCCTCCCCTCTCTTATCGCTTCTTCCACCTTCCCACTTTCCCTCCCGTCCTTTCTCCTTCTCTTTTTAGTCCTTTTTTCTTCGCCTTTCCCTACCCCCTTTTTTCTTTTTCTCCTTCGGTTCCCTTCTTCTTACCCACATCTATCATTGCCTTTTGTTTTCTTTTTTCTTGCCTATCGTTATTGTTCCCTCTCACTCTCATAATGTCTCCACCCTTTTTTTCTTCCCTCTCCATTATTGTCTTCGTGCCGTTCTCCCTTATTCCATTCCCTCCATTCCTTGTCTCCGCCGTTCTCCCTTATTCCATTCCCTCCATTCCTTGTCTCTACCGTTCTCCTTTATTCCATTCCCTCCATTCTTTGTCTCCGCCGTTTTCCTTATTCCATTCCCTCCATTCCTTGTCTCTACTGTTCTCCTTTATTCCATTCTCTCCATTCTTTGTCTCCGCCGTTCTCCCTTATTCCATTCCCTCCATTCCTTGTCTCTACCGTTCTCCTTTATTCCATTCCCTCCATTCTTTGTCTCCGCCGTTCTCCCTTATTCCATTCCCTCCATTATTTGTCTCCGCCGTTCTCCGTTATTCCATTCCCTCCATTCCTTGTCTCTACCGTTCTTCTTTATTCCATTCCCTCCATTCTTTGTCTCCGCCGTTCTCCCTTATTCCATTCCCTCCATTCCTTGTCTCCGCCGTTCTCCCTTATTCCATTCCCTCTATCCCACGTCTCTTTGTGACGGCATGCACGTAACGAACGACCTCCGCGTGCATTCGCGCCTATACGTGTAAGCTACGTGTAAGTGCGCCTGTAAGGACGGAAGGTGCTGATGTGTCGCATTGGGTCGAGGGAGGTCGAGCGAATCGGGGCCAAATGAGGTCTAGTTTTCGCAATGCTCAAAGGTCTATAGTTGGTAATTATCTGTCGTTTGGGAGTTTTTTGTTGTTGTCTATATGTGTATACTGTGTTTTATATGCGTACATTGGTTTTATGTTTCTCATCACAAACAAAACACGGATGTAGCCGTGTTTTGTTTGTGATGAGTGTTTTGATGCTTGTCGTTCCTTTAGAGCAGTGGTTCCCAAACTATCTTACCTGACGCCCCCTTTTTGCTTCCAGTAGACCCGCACGCCCCCACTCCCTCTTTTGTTCATGTGAAAGGATTCTTGCATTTATTTCTTAGCATTGTTCAGGAAAACAGATTTCTGTTTGTATTAAATTTTAATAATGAAAGCCACTCAAACAAATAATAGTACATTCCAGAGACATTTTTCTAATAGAAAACAGGTTGGAGTGACTGCTATAATTATACTTTGCATGTATGTAATGGCAGATATTTGTTCCTTGAATGATTTTATTATTCTAAGTAAACAAATATTTTTGAGCAGATGACTTCACGCCTCCGTTGTATCCTCTTCACGCCCCCTAGTTTGGGAACCAGTGCTTTAGAGTGTTGTTTTGTAGAGTTGTTTGTTTGGAAAGTGAAGAGTATGTTCAGTTTGTTTTTAAGGATACAGTAGATTTATACCTAGATTCATATACTCTACCTAACTTTGTATCTGAGAATATGACTTGCCTTTTCTATCTAATAACGTCATCCATCATTTATCTGTTGCTACGTAGAATATTCGTTTTCTGTGTTTCACGTTTTCCAATTACTGTCATACATTAATTAAAGGATTTCATCTCAGTGATTTCCTTTCTCTTCTGAAACGATTTCCTTGGCGATATTCATCTGAAGGGAGTAGTTTCGACGTGTCTTCTTCAGGCGGTAATAATGTGCCTTTATTCATTTTTGTTCGTATTTTATGAGAGATCAGAGAGGCTGAGGCCACAAATTTATGGCTTCCGTTTTATCCCCTTTGAATGTGACTTTCTGCATGAGATGTTGGAGTTCTTGGCATCTGTATTTATTGGGCATGTTTGTCATTTTGCTGTCGGTTTAATTCGTACCGTTGTCCTTTGAAAAAACAGGTAAACACACACATGCACACACACACACACACACACACACACACACACATACAGATATATATATATCATAGACCCCTTAAATAGAAGGACTGGTATCCTCTATGCTCGGTATCTGGAACTTGGGTCCCAAGTTGGAACTTGGTTCCCACCCACAATTTGTGTCAAATACATGATAGAACCTTCATTCTGGTGTCTTAAGGGGTTTTGAAGGGCGAAGAGTTCATTTGTCATACTTTTAACCTCCTACGATGTCATCTGAAGGTCATTTAAAGGTCAAATCTGGGTCATTTAAAGGTCAAATCTCATAAAAAACACAAAATCATACAGAATATTGTATATTATCTCAATTAAAGCAATGGAAAACACACCTTAAGTTACCCTGTCACTGAATTAAAATCCATATATAAACAGTTAACCTGGAGAAACAACAGGAACATGTCTAAGGCAAACAATATAGTATTATTCTAGAAACAAAATCATTGAAAAAACATTCCATAAAATATAATAACATTAGGTACATGTTTAGTTTTTAGCAGATAGTTTTTCTTTTCTTCTCAAGCAACCAACGTGTCTTTCTTTATCACTGTTGTCTAGCACAAATGCTTTCAAAAAAAATAAAAAAAAATGTTTGACAGAGTAAGGCATGCTCCTTGAATTGCAACCATTGGACTATCGATACAAGATAAAGTTTGGCTGAGATGAGGCTCGGCAGCAATGCAAGTTGCACTCATCAAAAAGTTTATAGGCTGAGTGTACAAAATGCACTGTTGAGAGTAGAGGTACAGTTAGTCCACCTCTGCTTAAGTTTGTGAGAAAACTCTGAATTAATATGATGGTCGTCGTTATCTTCAGTTTCGACACTCAAAATATTACCTCGAAATTTGTGTTCCAGATATCCAGCTAGAAAAAATAATTTTATGTTTTGATACTGTCATTAGATTGAACTAGGTCTTCAGTGTCAGCAATAGTGATGTCAAAGTGAATAATCATCAATGCAAATTGTTAGAGGTACAAGGCACATCATTAGACTGGTGCGGCGTAGACTCGTATTTCAAAAGTGCATGGAGGTTCTTGGTTGCTGCAGCTGCCTTGATATCTACAATGTCAATGTAGAAATTACCACCATTGCGTTGTCTGGCTTGGCCAAAGAACTTTTCAAGGGCCTCATCAGCAACACACCAGGTAGCACATAGGTGAAACTTGTACTGAGTCAATAGCCACTCTGCAGCCTCAATGTTGGCTCTTGTAGACAGCACCAATGCCTCTGCAGTTTGCTTTGTGAGCTTTTGCGTCCGACCTCGCCACCTGACCATGCACAAGAGGATATAACATCACAAGTTTCATTAAGTTTCTTGAAAGTAGTGCAATTATTGGTCCATGGTTGACGACAATCATCACGCATGTTAATACCGGAATACCGATCTTTCACATTCATCATGTGGAACCAATCAGTGATCAGCTTAACAAAAATGATGGTGCCCTCGCTAATGCCAAGTTTATCCTTTAGAGTTGAAAGGGCAGCAACAGATTTTGTCATTGAAGATTTGACAAACAAAAGGCACGCTTTGTCTGCCTGCTAAAGGACTTTTGGGTACACAGCTGTGTATGTGATCTTGGTTAGACGGATTGCTGTTTCTCCTGTCTTCATCGTACAGTGCTTCTATGTCCTTCCATCGTGCAACATATGTTTTTCCATCTTTTATGAAAGAAAGTTCCTTATCCTGAACGGTTATCCAGTTTATTTCTTACATTTTTGAAAGAATGAAACATAGTCAAAACAAGGAACATGAGAATTTATAGCATTTATGAAAGCTTTAAATAGGACCACCTAATATACCATAAACTGCAACGTTTGTGTTGCAATTATCACCTACACAAGAAATTATAGTACCACCAGCATCGCTAACCGCTACTTAGAGCTTCTACCGAAGTTTCCTTGAGTTGATCTGAATTAAGTTTTGCAACAGGGTAAATGCGTAGTATATATTTAGGGCCACCAAAATGGCAGACAAACTTCAATTACTAAAGCATGTGTTGCGAGAACTTCGGTATCACAAGAAACCATTTTGAGCGTAACCAACAACACGACCACCTGAGTACCTAAGTGTTTCTGTGAGCTTCACTTCATCAAAAAGAATGTTGACAAGACGCTGCTGAGGTTTAAGTTTTTGAAAAAGTTGCTCCAAGTTTTTTATCATGTAGACTACAGGAGAGAAGTTTTTTCAACAGTTCCCACTCTAGGTAAAACAACTGAACCAGACTTTCGTAGCATTTTATATGCAGCTGGTGAAATGTTATGGAGTTCGGCACCAAGAACATAAAGATTTCTGTCAAAGCGCGACGGCCTTCTGGATGAGTGAGTAATAACTGTAACTGAGAATGAAGAAACTGAAAATGAGGCGAATCAGAACAACTCATATGGCTCAATTCCTGTACTGCACTTTTCAGATAGTCTGCATCTTTGAACTCATACTCTGTTATGCATGACATAATTTTATCAAACTGGGACCATTTACTGAGAAGGCTATTCTTTTGCAGACAACCAGCTTTAGAAAAATATGTCTTAGGTATTTCCTTTCCATTTTTCTCAACGCATTTAAGATACAAAACCCAAATGACGATTTCACATGTTGCAAATGGAAAAATTGGATAACGGAACGGCCCTTTGCATCAGTTTTAGAAATGTAAATATCATCACTATCACAAACATGCGATAATCCTTTGAGATATGCTCCTGGATGTCATTACAAAATGAATAAAAGTCGCCGATCTTATCCACAACTTCATTTTCGGAGTCTTTCGTTTTTCAGCTCGGGTCTCTGCTGAAGCAGTTGTAATTCTGGGTGCTGAGGGGACCTGCTTTAAGCATGACTTTGAAACTCCAGGGAAAATGGATGGTGGATGACTTGGTCTTTTCCCTCTAACTGTAATCCATTCACAGTCAAAATGATGAGCACAGGCATAGATCTGCTTCAGCTGTAGCAAACTGGAACGCTCATTTGGCATAGCATCGATCCAACGGTTTCGCTCCACTTCATCAGTTGGAAATGATACTACTTTGGTGTATGGTTCATCCCTGTAATTTCCTCGACATCCGTAGACATTACACTTCTTAGGCATTGTGCGTTGTTAGTAGAAACCCTGAAACAAATTAAATAAATTATATCAATTATGGTCTAAGACAGTTTTTTGGCAATTAGTTTATCAATATGTTGCTAGATTACATTCCTTTTTCGACTAAACATAAACTCCTTAAATAGGTGCCCATTTTATGACTAACATACGGCAACTAAAAGTGAATAAATGTAAAAAATGTTTAACATACATTCAAATCATTGTTTACATACATTCAAATAATTGTTTACATACATACAAACTCATTGTTTACATACAGTGAACATATTACGTCATAAAATAGTGGGACCCAAGTTTTCGCAACCCGAGAGTGCAAGATACTAGTCCTTCTATTTAAGGGGTCTATGATATATATATATATATATATATATATATATATATATAATATATATATATATATATATATATATATAAATAAAGACTGGACATGGGAAGCCTTGCTTTTAACCAACAAGGAGCTGAAGGAGACGTCATGAACTATTTTTCCGTTTGGTAAGCAAGATGAGGCTGTGTCCTCGAAACGTCAGCTTGTTTAATAAACGGACAAATATTTCATGACGTCTCCTGTGTGGCACCCGAGAAGTATTAAGTAACCGCCAAACTTTATCATTGCTGAAGACCCTGTGCAAAGAACCACAATGTCAGACACATAATACGTCACTCTTTAATTTTGTATCATGTAGCGATTCTTAGAGTTCCAACTTCTCTTTCATCCCCTTATAGGCAGCACTTATTTGGTTCCTTCGTTCTCCTTTCCCATAAAAATAAAATTAGAATTCTCTCTACATGGCCAGACATCTTAACGTTTTGATCTTCTTTGCCGCTCAAGATAAACTAGCTAAGAAAGCTTCGTATCTCTGCATTGCTCGCCATTTTTATTCCATGTATATTACACAGTAACTACATATCAGCAGCTTCTAGTTTTCCTTTCGTGGTTTACCCCATTTCACTTTCTTTGAAAAAAAAAATAGGTTGGAAGATTTTGAGCAAACCTTATGAATTGGCTTCAAGCAGAAACCAAGGAGTTATGTCAAAACTTGACAAATGTTTTAGTACCTTGAACAAATCTCGATTTTGTAATTTCCACTAATAATCCAAAAAGGAATAGTTTTGAATAAAGGAAAAATGGTGAATAGGTACTTCATTCATTTCTACTTTTGCTTGTATTTGATACACCTCTTCCCTTATAAACGTTTTTTCAGAGACCCTCCTATGGAGCCTATGATGCTTGCTCTACCTATTTTGTGACTGGGTTCCCTGATCCGGCCATCACCACCCTGCATTTACTCCTCACTACGAACTAAACACTATCATTCTTTAGCCTTCTAAACTGCCAGTCATTTCTCCACCTTCCTGTTTTCTATTTATTTTCATTGCCTTACTCTTGTTAACATTTAGTTTCAAGCACTTGTACACAATGTCTGCTGCTAAACTCTATGCATGCACCACATCTCCAAACCTTTTACGACTGTTATCTCTGCACCCACCAAAAATAAATAAATAAATAAATATATTACATTATTGCAAATGTTTGTCTGTGGTGCTAGTTTATTTGCAATATGGTACGGTACTTTATCATAATCAAGTCGTTTTTAATCTATCGTTGTAAGTGTTACTGTAGTGTCAGGTTATATTATTAATATCGTTATTGTTGATATTGTTATTATTAGAAGGAAGAAGAGCCTCCTTGAGGCAAGTTTTGTTGAATAATATGGCTGCATTGTGCCAATTGATTTTATACCAAGTTTTCTTAATTTTTCACATAATTCGCTTTTCTTGCACATCAATATTGGCCAGTAGTTGGCCCATGTTCATTTTTCGATGGATATAAAAAACTTATTTCTTACAGTAACATAATAAAGTAGAAAAGTAAAGAATTCCTGCTCTAAGAAATAAGCGGGTCATGTTTATCGAAAAATGAACATTGACGTGCAAGAAAAGCGAGTTATAAGAAAAATCGAGAAAACTCTGTATAAAATCAATTCGCATAATGCAGCCATATTATCATTATTAATAATAAACAGAGGGTGTCCATTGCAAATTTATCCACCAGAAATTCACTTCCCCATCATTGATTCTGCGCTATAGCATGTGCATATCAGAGCATACACACAATGCATGTGCTACCCATTACATGTGCATGAAGGCAGTGGTCGCCTGTGTCCTTGCTCTTGTCTGCCTCATAATACATAAGTTGAGACGTGTCATCTCCTGCGCCTTCCTTTCTGTCGGAGGGCGCGTGTGGTGGAGGTGGTGCTTTCCTCCTCCTCCTCCTCCTCCTCCTCCTCCTCCTCCTCCTCCTCCTTCTTTTTAAGCAAGTTTGATTGCGACACCGCATACCTGCCTCTCTCCCCTGTGCTTTCTCGTGTGTCTTTGTTTGTTTGTGTATGTAGGTTGGGTGTGTCTGTTTGTGTGTGTGTGTGTGTGCGTGCGCGCGCAAGAGGTTCCCGTTAATTTATGGTTTAGTTAGAATGTCGAAGGCAGGTATGCTTTGGTGGGTGTTAATGTTTTTGAGGAAATATAAATTAAAGGAAAAGATAGAAAAGGTTTGATTGTTCATATACATATAGTTGTAAGTGCTTGTGCTTGTCTGCGTCTGATAGTGTGAAGTATCAAAGATAATTTAAAGTTTATCGACGAGGCCAGTTTTGCAAATAAAAAAACCATGGAAACCGATATCTAACCTAGTTTGGAAATTACTGATGTCATTGTAACCACCTCTTAGGTCGAGTCATGTATTAATGTTTCATTGCATTAGTTGTGAAATAATGTGAAATACCCTGCAAGGAGTAAAATGGTGAATTAAAGTTACTCTGTAGAAATCATGATTTTATTTTTATTTTTATCAAACAAAAGAATTTAAAGTTGTCTCTACCTGTTGTGCTCCTTTACATAACCCTTATCCTTTCGTTAAGTTACACAATTTCTTTGCGTAATTGTTCTTTCGGGAGAAGAAGCTTATGGGATTCATTATCTTTTAATCAGCAAATGGATACTAAACCGAGATGCAGTTTGAATATACTTTAGAATAAATAATGCCTGACCATTTTGTTCTTAATATAATTTTTAATACATAATGAGTGTCGTCCTTAATCCCCAGGAATTATTTTGGCGGACCTCCTTTGTGGTGAAGTCGAAGATTATATATTATTAATTATAAATATATATATATATATACTATATATATATATATATATATATATATTTAATATATAATATATGTATATATATATATATATATATATATATATATATATATATATATATATATATATATATATATAAATAATATATATATATATATTATATATATATATATATATATATATATATATATATATATGGTGTATAAATATATATTATGTATATGCATATGTAAGTATGTATGTAAGTGATTGAGAAGAGAGAGAGAGAGAGAGAGAGAGAGAGAGAGAGAGAGACTTGAAGGATGGATGGATGGATATAGATTAGCTAGCCTTGTGCTGGCACGGGCTCTTGCTTTACAGCAGTCCGTAAAGACTTGAAGTTTGTGGAAAAAGGGCTGGGCATGGACACAGGAAATGGAAGCAGAGACGTACGGTGGGATACTTATGTATACAATCCTAATATTATTATTATTATTATTATTATTATTATTATTATTATTATTATTTTGTCTATCACAGTCCTTCAATTCGACTGGGTGGTATTTATAGTGTGGTGTTCCGTTTTGCATCCTGCCCCCTTAGGAGTCCATCACTTTTCTTACTATGTGCGCCGTTTATAGGATCACGCTCTTCTGATGAGTCCTGGAGCTACTTCAACCTCTAGTTTTTCTAGATTCCTTTTCAGGGATCTTGCGATCGTGCCTAGTGTTCACATGATTATTATTATTATTATTATTATTATTATTATTATTATTATTATTATTATTATTATTCAATAATAGAATCCAAAGAAGGAATGCTAGTATCCGAGTAGAGAGGAGAGAAGAATAACCGAAACATTGAGTAATATAAGATGAGGGTAATTAATCTGAAAAAAAGTCATGCTTAATCAAAAGCAATATGCACGATTTTTTAAAATATCTCTGCACCGCAGTAATTGCAAGGCTTATTGCAATTTTTGATTTAGTTCGTCTAGATTGTAAAAATGACTTAAGGAAATGTAATTTGATAGTCAAAGCCTGGATTATTGAAGATTAGTTACAATATTGTCCCAACGGAATCATTTGTAAAAATGCTGTGATTGATTTAGCTTTTTAATCTTAAATGGGTTAGTTAATGATGCCATGCTTTAAATACGTGAATGTGACCTTACAAGCAATTTATTGGTATATTTAACGAACAATTTAGTAAATCAATCCCATCACTGTCGTTCCGTAGCTGGTCCTAGAAGGCAGACGTATGGTGGTGTTTTGAAGATACATCCCCTCTGTTTCATTCATATCCAACATCCACACTTTTCTAGAATCTAAAGATTATCTCCGTGATGAGCATGACAATTTTATTCATTATTTCATAATTAAACGTGCAGTTTCATGAGATGGTAAAGTCGTTAAGTCCTGACCGTAAGTATACGTTATGTGCCGTCCCAATACCCGTTTTCATAGTACTTTGATTTTGCTAACTTAAAAGGGGTGGGGGGGGGGGTTTCTGTGTTAGACAGGCTGACCCTATATAGGCCGACTTCAGTTCCAGATATTATCCTTTTATTTATTTATTTATTTTTTCCAGAAGAAATTACATTGGTGTACATTGCGACTTATTCCGTCTGTTGACATCAGAAATAGTTAACTGGATATTTACGCCGTTCTTGATGTGGCAGACCTTTCCCCAGTTGAACAAACACTTCCCTGCTGACTAGGGAATTCCCCTCGGTGATGTGGGAGGGAAATCCCTAATGGCGTAAGGCGTCGTCCTTTGGCATTCCACGACATTGCCAGAGAGTTAGATTAAGTCTAAGGTGGTAATGGTATTTTGGTAATGTT
Source organism: Macrobrachium nipponense (assembly GCF_015104395.2). Classification (NCBI taxonomy): domain Eukaryota; kingdom Metazoa; phylum Arthropoda; class Malacostraca; order Decapoda; family Palaemonidae; genus Macrobrachium; species Macrobrachium nipponense. The sequence goes on along the minus strand of NC_087216.1, from coordinate 12,149,168 downwards.
AGTGGATTTTCGATTATGCTAATTTTTCGTTCCATTTGATTTCTGGCTTTTGACATCACGGTAAGATAATATATCGTTTTTCATAGTTTGAAGGCTACTGTATTGCCGATGTTGTCTTTCAGTTAGCTTTATGCACGGCTTGTGGTACTGAAGAAAGGGAAACTTAATTCCCGATGTTTTTTAAAATAATAGATACATATATAAAAGATACACATTTCATTTGAAAAGACATTGTAGTATACAATTTTGTTATCCGGTAATTAAAGACCACATGTGTTATCAAAATCACTATGTCGTTACACGTAAGTATAGGTTACTATATATATATATATATATATATATATATATATAATATATATATATATATATGTATATGTATATATATATATATATATATACATATACATGTGTATATATATATATATATATATATATATATATATATATAACATTGATTTTATTTTTTGCTTTAAACTTAGATGCTAGACTAGATGCATATTAACAAAATAAGTATCATATGTAGGGAAATTCATTATTTATTATTCTTTATACATCCCCCTACTCTGTGTATGTGCACGTTTGTGTGTAATTCGTGGACATGTTGTAGCGTCTTGTAACCTATAAAAGTAACCCTCATATCAACTTTTAACCATCGCACGTATATATGTATATATATTTTTTGTCAGAATCCCAGTTTTATCTCTCGTCTGAGTCGAAGCCTCCTGTAGGAGGCCGTAGGCTTACTTCATTACGAAATCCCCCCTTATGCTCGCCTCTTTAGGAGGCGTCTGGGCCTGAGCTGTTCATAGATTATGAGGACCTTTTTCCTCCGGTGATGGCGGATTTGCCGCATCGGCGTTTCCCCTCTGTGTGGGGATATTTTCCCCCCTCTCTCTCTCTTTTTCTAGCATTAAGGGCATAGATCTCTCTCTCTCTCTCTCTCTCTCTCTCTCTCTCTCAGAATGTGAACTAATAGCGGTAGAATTTGAATCTGAAAAATTGATGAACATAGTAATATATAGACCTCCTAATACTAAAGAGTTTGACTTAATAATTGAAAAATTGGATGATATATGTAGAAATCACAAGGACTGGACTATTCTCCTATCTGGTGACTTCAACTTTCCTTTCGTAGAATGGAAAGAACGAATAGGAGATTGTGGTTGTACTTATACATATAAAAAAGAGAGTAATAGTAGTGCAGAAGATAAGAGGCAATTTGAAAAGCTATTAGATATGCTACTAGAATACAACATTCAACAAATAAATCACCTGCCAACAAGAAAGGAAAATACTTTAGACCTAGTATTTGTGAACGAGATGAATTATGTTAAAGAAATAATAGTTTATAATGCGAGTATTTCAGACCATAATGTCATAGAATTAACAGTTCATTCCAAAGCAAGTGAAAATAGAGATAAGCAAGAAATGAAAAAGTGGGAAGGATATGGAAAATACAACTTCTACAGTAAAAAATATAAAATGGTCAGAAATTAATGAAGAATTAAACAAAGAGGTTGGGATAACATTTTTCGTAAGTGATGACATAAGGGTAAATACAGAGATATTATATAAAATATTGGAGAAAAATAGTGGAAAAATATATACCGAAGAAGAAAAGTAAACATCATTCATGCATACCAAGATACAGAAGGATCTTGTTCCAGAAAATCAGAAAGTGGAAAAAAAAAAAAAAAGTTCTTAATTTTGCAAAAGAAAAAAAATGCATGGAAAGTTATAGAACTAAAAAGTATAAGTAGAAAATGCAGAACAAAAGATTATACAATCAAAAGAAAATGAAAAACGGGACTTGGAAGAAAAAACCCTATTAAATATCAAGCAAAACCCCAAACTATTATACTCATATGCGAAGAAGATGAATAAAAGAAGATAGAAATAGGCCCTCTGAGAATTGAAGGGAGATTAAACGAATGAAAAAAAGGCAAAAATTTGCAACATACTGGCAGAACGATATAAGAGAGAATTCACCCCTAGAATAGATAATGAAGATAATGATATAGAAGTAAGGGTAAGAAAATAGTGAATATTTAGCTGACATAGAAATAATGAAGCTGATATTGTGCAGGCAATTAATGAAATTAAAAATAAAAAATGGAGCTGCTGCAGGGCCGGATGGAGTCCCTGCTATTTTGTTAAAGAAAGTAGTTCATTCTATCGCAAAAGCCACTTGCAATATTATTAAGACAAAGTGTAGATACAGATACAGGCAAGATTTATGATGAGCACAAATTAGCATATATCACCCCTACTTTCAAAAGTGGATCAAGACTAGAGGCAAGTAATTATAGGCCTGTGAGTCTAACATCACATATTATGAAAGTGTATGAAAGGGTAATGAGAAAAAATATATGAAACATTTAATAAAAAATAATTTGTTTAATATAGGACAACACGGTTTCGTACCCGGAAAAAGTACACAAACCCAACTGTTAGTCCACCGTGAGAACATATTCAAAAATATGAAAAGCGGAAATGAAACAGATGTGGTTTATCTAGACTTTGCAAAAGCTTTTGACAAAGTAGACCTAATATATTAGCAAAGAAAATTAGAAAACACAATATCGTAGATAAGTAGGAAGATGGTTAAAAAAGAATTTTTACACAACAGAAACAGATAGTTATTGCAAACGATGAGAAATCGGATGAAACCCAAGGTAATATCCGGTGTGCCACAAGGTTACGGTACGGTGCTAGCTGCAATATTGTTTGTTATTATGATTGAAGACATAGACAGTAATGTTAAGGATTCTGTAGTGAGTAGTTTCGCTGATGACACAAGAATAAGTAGAGAAATTACTTGTGATGAAGATAGGAACGCTCTACAAAGAGACCTTAACAAAGTATATGATTGGGCAGAGGTAAATAGGATGGTATTTAAAACTCTGATAAATTGAATCAATAAATTATGGAGACAGAGAAGGAAAGCTATATGCATATAGGGGACCTAATAATGAGACAATCACAAATAAGGAAAAGCAGTTAAAGACCTTGGTGTGATGATGAATAGGAACATGTTATGCAATGATCAAATAGCAATTCTGTTGGCAAAATGAAAGCAAAAATGGGAATGTTGTTACGGCACTTCAAAACAAGAAAAGCTGAACACATGATTATGCTTTATAAAAACATATGTTCGTAGTCCACTTGAATATTGCAATATGATATGGTACCCACACTATCAAAAGGATATTGCACAAATAGAGAGTGTACAAAGGTCCTTTACAGCTAGAATAGAAGAAGTTAAGGACCTAGACTACTGGGAAAGACTACAATCCTTAAAATTATATAGTCTAGAAAGGAGAAGAGAACGCTACATGATAATTCAGGCATGGAAACAGATAGAAGGAATAACAGAAAATATCATGGAACTAAAAATATCAGAAAGAGCAAGCAGAGGTAGATTAATAGTGCCCAAAACTATACCAGGAAAAATAAGGAAAGCACACAGGACATTAATCCACTACGCACCAGCATCGATAATGCAGCGTCTATTCAATGCGTTGCCAGCTCATCTGAGGAATATATCAGGAGTGAGCGTAGATGTGTTTAAGAATAAGCTCGACAAATATCTAAACTGCATCCCAGACCATCCAAGATTGGAAGATGCAAAATATACCGGAAGATGTACTAGCAACTCTCTGGTAGACATTAGAGGCGCCTCACACTGAGGGACCTGGGGCAACCCGAACGAACTGTAAGGTCTGTAAGGTAAGGTAAGGTCTCTCTCTCTCTCTCTCTCTCTCTCTCACAACGCCTCAGCGGCGTAGTTGGTATGGTATTAGCGTTCCACCTCGGTGGTCGCTGGTTCGATTCTCGGCTATTCCGTTGAGGAGTGAGAGATGTGTATTTCTGGTGATAGAAGTTCACTCTCGACGTGGTTCGGAAGTCACGTAAAACCGTTGGCCCCGTTGCTGAATAACCACTGGTTCCATGCGACGTAAAAGCACCATACAAACAAACAATCTCTCTCTCTCTCTCTCTCTCTCTCTCTCTCTCTCTCTCTCTCTCTCTCTCTAGCATTAAGGGCACAAATGTTTCTGTGAACAGTAAAACCTGCTCCTACGGAAAAGTGAGCACACGAAGTCTCCTCGGATGGACTAACAAGTCTTTGAGACATCCTAATCATTGTAGCTCTCTCTCTCTCTCTCTCTCTCTCTCTCTCTCTCTCTCTCTCTCAGTTTCTTGGGTCTCTGTTGTTATTTGGGCGGTTAAACTGGGTTGTCTTTGTTTCTTTAGCTTCCTTTGTGGATTTTTTTTTTTTTTGTACCTTCTATATATTTTTTTCCATTATTTGTTTCTTAAGGATTCAGCCTTAGATTTCCCTTGTCTTTTTCCCCCCCAATAGTGTTATTTATCAATGTCTTTAATTAAAGAACGATTTTTCAGGAAGCCCAACGTCATGCTTTTTTATTGCTAGATTCATTAAGCCCCCCTTTTTTTTCTTCATTTAAACTGCTTAAAATCAAAAGACAATTTCTTGTTAGAACATCTTATTTTTTCGTAATTGTTCACTGATTAAATTTTTTCCATTTAATTGTAGGTTAGCCTTGGATGACGCTCTGCGATTGTGTTTATTACCTTTGTTCATTTTTCACGGCCTTTGTCGCTTAAATAACATACAAAGTACCCTCTGATGTACTTCTTTTAGCCCCTTTTTTGCTTGAAGGTTATATACAGCTCAAAAACTGATATTTCTCATTAGTAACTTTCTCGTCGATATACTCTAAAGTGAAAGGCTTCAGCTTTGATCTAGTTATCTTCATTGATGAAAGGTGAAAGTGGAAATAATAATATATTCTGTTGCCATTGGAAGGGAGAAATTGTGTGTGTGTGTGTGTGTGTGTGGTGTGTGTGTGTGTGTGTGTGTATATATATATATATATATATATATATATATATATATATATATATATATATATATATGTTTGTATGTATGTATGTATGTATGTATGTATGTACATGAAGTTATCATCCCCTTTCCTCCTCGACCCTGGGGGCAACTCAACACAGTCTGTTACCCAGTCATTGTAATATTTCAGATATAAGCCCACGTCATTGACCACATACGGGATTGAACCCGTGTTTCTGATTTTGTGAGATGTAGGTTGAACCACTTTACCACGGAAGTCCATAGATGTAGTTGTGTGTGTGTGTGTGTGTGTGTGTGTGTATATATATATAATATATATATATATATATATATATATATATATATATATATATATATATATATATATAAAGAGAGAGAGAGAGAGCGAGAGATATTATATATGTATGATATGTGTATTTATATATATATATATATATATATATATATATATATATATATATATATATAGATATATATATATTTGTGTGTGTGTTTGGTATGTGTGTGCAAGAATGCAGGCCATATATGAAAAGATGATAAATTCTAAAATACAATTTCAGCCGGCGTCCCTCCTTACGCCATCACAAACTCGCCTCCGAAAGTTTGTTTGTAAACATTTTGTAAACTGTTTGCAAACATGTTGCGGAAAAAAATGATGGCTGTTTTTCCGTCTCCCATCCAGAATAGAAAAACAGCTTGTCAAAAATTTGTATGCACGGGCATGTTTGCAAACATTTAGCGAACCGATGAGTAACCTCAGTGCTTTCCGTCGGAGTGGCGGAACGGAAACGGGGTTCCCTTGGGGGGGGGGGGGGGGGGGGGGGGGGGTGGGGGGGGGGGGGGGGGGGGGGGGGGGGGGGGGGGGGGGGGGGGGGGGGGGGGGTCTTACTGTGACAGAGGACGCGGGGATGATCACCAGCCAATTACTTGATCTTGACTCCTCCTGATGATTGTTCAAGTTCACACTCATTGTAAGGACATTATTATTATTATTATTATTTTATTATTATTATTATTATTATTATTATTATTTTATTAGTAACAGCAGCAGCAGCAGCAGCAGCAATAGTTTTTGAGCTGGCACTTTAAGGAATTTAAATATATAAAATTTATGTTTATATATGCGTGTGTGTATATTATATATATATATATATATATATATATCTATATATATATATATATATCTATATCTATCTAATAAAAGGAGCCCATAAAAACACCAAAATATAGAGAGAAAAGTACTATATTTCAGAGACTGCTGTCTCCCTCTTCAGGTAGATGAATGAGAAAAGTTTACAGAAAAGGTGGTATTTATACCAAGAGGTCCATCCACAGGCTAGCCAATTTAGGTCACCCCCGCTGATAATCTTCCTTTAATCTTCTTAAGTGTTGGTTGAATGAAAACCTTGTCGATCGTATCTGAAATCCATGCTCCTTTTGAGATGTTCATTACCTGCCTCTCTTTTATTAAGGCCGATTCCGTCATTTGACTCTTGTACCGGCAGTTGCTGCTATAAATTACACGTGACAAATTCCAGTTTATTCTATGGTTATGTTCATTTATATGGTTGAAAATAATCGAGTTCTGTTGTCCATACCTAACTGACCGTTTGTGTTGTATTAATCTCTGGGGAAGTGATTTACCTGTAAATCCGATATAAGATTGGTCACAGTCTTGGCATGGGATCTCGTAAACCCCAGTGTCCTTGGGAGATGTCTTTTGTTGGACGTTAATCAGGGATTTGGCTAAGGTGTTTGGGTAAGTAAATGCAAAAGGGTTAGATTTTCCGAGGGTGTGGGTTACTCTCTTAATCATGTCGCGGTGAGGAATTTTTATTTTATTGTTGGGTGTATCTCTGGTCTTGTCTTTAGGGGGTCGGTAGAAAATTACGTTTGCTTTGTGAATTGCTTTCTCGATTATATGGTCAGGATACTTTAAAGACGAAAGTTGCTTGCGAATTAGTTCAAATTCTTTTTCCAGGAATTCTGGGGAACAAATTCGTAAGGCTCTTAAGAACAGGTTGCTAGCTACACCTATCTTGATAGTAATCTGTCGGATAGCTAAAGTAGTGAATGTATGAAAGTGAGAACGTTGGTTTTCTGTATATGGTAAAAATTTGTATTCTGTCGTGTCTCTGATTATTAAAACATCAAGAAAAGGAATTTTGTTGTCTGTTTCCCATTCAACTTTAAATTTGATGCTGGGCACTAATGCGTTTAATTTTGAGAGGAATTCATTAAAATTGCCCCTCCTATTATCCCAAAATGTTAGGATATCATCCACATATCTCATCCACAGCATGTTTTTGGGTTTTATTGCATTTATTACTGTAGTTTCAAAGTATTCCATGTGCAGATTGGCTAAAACAGGACTTAAAGGACTACCCATACTACACCCGAATTTTTGCTTGTAGAATGATTCCCCGAATGAAAATACGTTATTAGATGCACATAATTCAACTAACTTTATTATTTTGTCAAGCGCCAATGGGAAATGATCTGAATAGGGGGATAATTTTTCCCTTAAAAATTGAAGAACGTCCTGTACTGGTACTTTTGTGGATAGGGAGTCTACGTCAAGGCTTAAAAGTTTTATGTTGTGAAGTGGTATATGTGCTTCTCTGAATTTGTGACAAAAATCTTCCGAATGTTTAATGTGATCGGGAGAAAAAGTGCCTAAAAAACGGGAAAGGAGGCCAGCTAACCATTTAGAAATTTTGTAATTTGGAAAGCCCGGCACATGAAACGATGGGTCTGAATGGAAGATTGTCTTTGTGAGTTTTGGGAAGCATAAAAGTAGGGTAATTTAGGATTAATTACTTTAAATTTCTCTAATAGTTCAATACTCTTTTTTGTCTTGGCCAATTAATCTTACTTTCCGAAAAAATTCTGTGGGAACGTTTTGGAGGGGATTTTATTTTTCGTCAGTTTTCGTAAGTGTTTGTGTCGCTAAGGAGCTGGTTGATTTTGTCGAGGTAGAAGTCTTTATCCTTTATTACGATTTTGCCGTCTTTGTCGGATCTACTTATTATAACATCTAACTTTTTTTAGCGAGTGGATGGCTATCATGAATCTGCGGGGAACAGGATATTTCTTATGTAGGTCAGTTAAAGCATTTAATAACACTCCTTTTAAACATATCTCTTCACGGCTGTAGTTTTTGTCAGATATGAATTTATCAAAGCCACTATGAAGTCTAGGTTGTTTTTGCGTCTGGCATAAGGGCAAAGGATAAGCCTAAATTTAAAACTAATGTTGATTTACAGTAAGGGGGGTGTTGGATAAGTTTAAACTTTGTCTTGTTAATACCTACCTTTTTCTGTAAACTTTTCTCATTCATCTACCTGAAGAGGGAGACAGTAGTCTCTGAAATATAGTACTTTTCTCTCTATATTTTGGTGTTTTTATGGCTCCATTTATTAGATGGAATTCTGTCGTTACAGAGCATTTTTACCAGTCATATATATATATATATTATATATATATATATATATATATCATATATATATATATATTATATATGTATATAAGGTACATAGAATGTCACCCCACTCCCCACACATCACAAACACACAACAACACACACATATATATATATGCATATATTTTATACATATATATATATATATATATATATATATATATATATATATATATATATATATATATGTCGTGTGATAACTGAATCACAAAAGTTTAGAACGTGATAAATCCATAAATAAAGGTATAAGCCACGAAGGAAAAATAAACAACGGTGTTTCTGCAAGATCTTTCGACTCAAAGGTCCTTTACCCAGCAGATAAACTGACTTACATGAGGAATTGACAGTACAGGAAAGTTCGTATTACTATATATATATTAGTACCTAGAATCCGGCACACCTGGAGTATGAGTAACCTTCCCAAACAAGCATAAACATGGGTACAATTTAAAAAAAAAAAAGATTAAGTCAATCTGCTCAGACACAAGGGCAAGACAATTTAATGATTATATAGGGTGACAGCTATTCAGAACTTTGGTAAACAAAAACTTATTCACAATACATATTAAACATAAATATACAACAAAGATATCTTTAGGGGAACTAATTTGTATTTAAGTCTATAATTATATCTTTGAGGTCATTCTTAAATATGTTACAAATACAAGGGTCTAAATGAAACATTAAATATTAAAATTACAATGAGAAGTAAGTTGTATTATGGCAGATTCTAAGAGATTTCATGAGAAGACATCTTTTGACCTTGCAATTACTGAACTACCAATCCTATTTATTCGGTGGTTGTTTTCACTTAAATGAATGAATATTGCATTAGATGTTTGCCCAGTTTTTACAGAATATTTATGCTGGTTTAATCTTACTTCTAAGCCCTTGCTCGACTGTCCAAGGTAAAAAGAGGGCATGGAATTTTTATATATTATGTTTATTAACATTCCTTTTAATGTGTTATTATAGGAAAAAACAAGGTTGACCTCAAAGGCTTTTAACAATGATTTAATGGTTTCAAATCCGTTAAAATAAGGTAAACTGAGAATGTTCTTAGAACTTTCTTTCTCCGTGTTACTTACACTATAAAACCTTTTGTGGGCTTTATTATAACAAATATCTAATATATGTGAAGGATAACATAAATCTTTCCCTATTTTTCTTATGTATTCGATTTCTTGATCCAAATATTGGGGACTGACAATGCGCAATGCTCGTATAAACATAGAAGAAAAAATTGATTTTTTGATGTTAAGATGGTGGCCTGAATAGAAATGAACATAAGTTAAGTTGTTGGTTGGTTTCCTATAAATACTGAATTTACAGTGAAATGGTTCTTTATGTATCAAAACATCTAAGAAAGGGAGGCAATTGTCTTTTTCCAATACTAGAGTAAACTTAATCGATGGTACCTGGTTATTTAATTGAGAGAGTAAATCATTTACATAAATACCAGCAGACAGAACAGCTAAAATATCATCAACATATCTATACCACTTTACAGGAATATAAATAATATTAGGTCAGTAGCGTTTTTCAAAGAATTCCATGTACAAGTTTGAGAGGAGTGGTGATAAAGGGTTTCCCATTGCCATGCCAAATATTTGTTGATAAAATTCACCATTGAAACTAAAATCACAAATGCACAACCTAGTGAGTGAAATAATGTGACTTATAGGTAGAGGTAATTCATGCTGAGTTAGTTCATTACCAAGATATTCTAAAATAGAGTCTATAGGGACTTTAGTAAAAAGAGAACATACATCAAAACTAACGAATCTATCAGTGGGGCAAAGAGTAATTTTGTTTAATTTATGAACTAAATCTAGAGAATTATATATATGAGAATCGAAGATGGTGCCAAGTAACTCCGTTGTGTGTGTGTGTGTGTGTGTGTGTGTGTGAGAAAAGAGAGACGATAGGAGAGAGAGAGAGAGAGAGAGAGAGAGAGAGAGAGAGAGACTGTGACTGTATAGATAGAAAGATGAGAAGAGGGTATACACTGAAACTTAGTTGCATGAGCTTGTTGATACGGAAATTTGTTGCCATTTTATTGCTCTTCTATGCGAAATAGCTTGGCGTAGATTTCTCATTACCCTCGGCTGCCTGGCTTGACAAACCCCTCCTCCCCCCTTTTTTGTAGTCGTGTTAACTCGGTAATGTCGGTGGATTTCTTTTGAGAAAATATCCCTGTGCCTATCTTAGTAGGACGGAGAAAGGAAAATCTCGAGCCATAAAGTTGCCGTTAGAAGGCTCTCTCTCTCTCTCTCTCTCTCTCTCTCTCTCTCTCTCCTCTCTCTCTCTCTCTCTCTCTGGCGAAGGGGCGTTTCGCCCGTCGCTTATAGCCCTTTACAAAGCAGTAAATGAAGAATGTAAATAGGATGGGCGCATTTAGGTGCGGGGATTGGGCACGGCAAGGGATAGGCGTGTGAGGGACTTCTTAACAGTTTATAATCCTCTTTTATTATTCTCATTCCATTTTTTCCATTTAAAATCGCCAGGCGGGATTAACGGGCTTTATCTCTGAATGCACAACCGCGTGTAGATCCATGTCCTGGGCAAAAACCCCCCCCCCCCCCCCCCCCCCCCCTCCTCCTCCTCCTCCTCCTCCTCCTAAAACCGGACCGGCTAGTGCCGCCAGTAACCTTATTTTCCCACATCCCTGGCTTACGTCTTTCCTCCTTCTTGCTTACGTCAATATAAGTTGATGGCGTCTCGTGGTTCTTATTTAACAGCCCCTATATCCTCTTCTCCATAATTTTTTTTATTATTTTTTTTTTAAAGATAGTACTTGCTTAAGGATCATTTTTATCTTTTGTTGTCTGTCATTTCCGTGATACTTTGCTTGTGCTGTCTAGTTATAGTGATGTTTGCTTATTTATTTTTTATTTATTATTATTATTATTATTATTATTATTTGTATCTCGGCTAGAAATGTACGTTGGTTCAGTCGCTGCTTGGTGCAGTTTCGAGAAATAGTCTTTGTTTTTTTATTTACAAGAAGATCAGACTTGTTCTTCTTAATCTTCTTTCATTCATTTATTTGAGTTTCTTCCTTTTATGGGGGAAGGAAGGTTCTATAAAAGGTTTTTTGCCTATTCTAAATAGACTTGACTTGAATTGGCTACTATGCATAGTGTAGGTTAGCTCCCCGGATGAACTTAGGAGTTTGAGCTGCTGAAATTCTAAAACTTTTTGATTTTAAGTTATTTTAGTTTGAAAATTATGACAGATAGACAATATAGTGTTGCTTCTGCTCAACTTTATTATTTTTTCTTTTTTGTGGTAAATTGCGAACTGCAGCACCATGGATGAGGGATCAGTGTAATTACTTCATTAAAGCATTACTCGTTTGTAAAGATTTATAGTTAACAACTTGAGAACGCAAGTTCGAAGGAGCTATTATTATTATTATTATTATTATTTATTTATTTTTTTTTTGCTCTATCACAGTTCTCCAATTCGACTGGGTTGTATTTATAGTGTGGGGTTCTGGGTTGCATCCTGCCTCCTTAGGAGTCCATCACTTTTCTTACTATGTGCGCCGTTTCTAGGATCACACTCTTCTGCATGAGTCCTGGAGCTACTTCAGCCTCTAGTTTTTCCAGATTCCTTTTCAGGGATCTTGGGATTGTGCCTAGTGCTCCAATGATTATGGGTATAATTTCCACTGGCATATCCCATATCCTTCTTATATCTATTTTCAGGTCTTGATATTTATCCATTTTTCCCTTTCTCTCTCTTCAACCCTGGTGTCCCATGGTATTGCGACATCAATGAGTGATACTTTCTTGTTGATTTTGTCAATCAACGTCACATCTGGTCTATTTGCACGTATCACCTTATCTGTTCTGATACTATAGTCCCAGAGGATCTTTGCTTGATCGTTCTCTATCACTCCTTCAGGTTGGTGCTCGTACCACTTAATACTGCAAGGTAGCTGGTGTTTCTTGCACAGGCTCCAGTGGAGGGCTTTTGCTACTGAATCATGCCTCTTTCTGTACTGGTTCTGTGCAAGTGCTGGACATTCGCTTGCTATGTGGTTTATGGTTTCATTTTTCGTATTGCACTTTCTACATATGGGAGAGATGTTATTTCCATCTATCGTTCTTTGGATATATCTGGTTCTTAGGGCCTGATCTTGTGCCGCTGTTATCATCCCCTCAGTTTCCTTCTTGAGCTCTCCCCTCAGTAGCCATTGCCACGTGTCATCGCTCGCTAGGCCTTTAGTCTGTCTCATGTATTGTCCGTGCATTGGTTTGTTGTGCCATTCCTCTGTTCTGCTTGTCATTCTCCTGTCTGTATATTTGTGGGTCTTCGTCTACTTTTATCAGTCCTTCTTCCCATGCACTCTTGAGCCACTCGTCTTCACTGGTTTTCATACATTGGCCCAGTGCTCTGTCCTCGGATGTTGACGCAGTCCTCTATGCTCAGTAGTCCCCTCCCTTCTTCCTTTCGTGTTATGTATAGTCTGTCCGTATTTGCTCTTGGGTGTAGTGCTTTGTGTATTGTCATATGTTTCCTGGTTTTCTGATCTATGCTGCGAAGTTCTGCCTTCGTCTATTCCAATATTGCGCTGTATCTGATTACTGGCACTGCCCATGTGTTTATGGCTTTTATCATATTTCCGGCGTTGAGTTTTGACTTGAGTGTCGCCTTCAGTCTCTGCATATATTCTTTCCTGATTGTGTCCTTCATCTCTTGGTGTTTTATATCCCCTCCTTCCATTATTCCCAGGTATTTGTATCCCGTCTCATCTATGTGTTTCATATTGCTCCCATCTGGTAGCTTTATCCCTTCAGTCCTTGTTACTTTGCCCTTTTGTATGTTGACCAAGGCACATTTTTCTATTCCAAACTCCATCCTGATGTCCCCAGATGCAATCTTTACAGTCTGGATTAGGGTATCTATTTCCTTGATGCTCTTACCATACAGTTTGATGTCGTCCATGAACATCAGATGGTTAATTCTGTTGCCTCTTTTCTTGAGTTGGTACCCAGCATCCATCTTCTGCAGTACTTTTGTCATGGGAATCATGGCTACTACGAAGAGTAGTGGGAACAGTGAGTTGCCCTGGAAGATCCCTCTCCTGATATTAACCTCTGCTAGTCTTATTCCAGAGCTTGTAAGTATTGTATTCCAGTTGCGCATTGTATTTTTGAGGAAGCTGATGGTGTTTTCCTCTGCCCCATATATTTTCAGGCATTCTATTAGCCATGTGTGTGGTATTATGTCGAAGGCTTTCTTATAGTCTATCCATGCCATGCTTAGGTTGGTTTTCTTTCTCCTACTGTTCTTCATTACCATTTTGTCTATCAGGAGCTTGTCTTTGTGCCCTTACACTTCCTTCTGCAGCCTTTCTGTTGGTGGGGGATGGCGTTTGTATCCTCTAGGTAGTTGTATAGCCTTTCACTGATGATACCTGTTAGTAACTTCGACATTATTGGTAGGCAGGTGATATTATTATTATTATTATTATTATTATTATTATTATTATTATTATTATTATTATTATTATTATTATTATTCAGAAGATGAGCCCTATTCGTGGTCATATTGGACAACCCTAGAGGGACTATTTAATTGAAATTCAAACTTCCAAAGAATATGGTGTTCATTAGGAATATAGAAGTTAAAGGGAAATACGGATAGAAATCTAACATATTAAAAAGAGAAAATAAATGAATAAGTTAATTCATAAAAAGATGAAAATGTGATTAAATGCAAAAATAAGTTTATGTGCAGTGCAAAAGATTGTGCCAGCCTCTCCGACTCACAACACATGCTCACCACCCACCCAGCTAGCAGTGCTCCCGAACTGGAATAAGATTTCAGATTTCAAGAACTGTAATACTGTGAACCCCCGTATTCGCAGACTCATGATTCGCGGACTCACGTCTTCGCGGATTCCTCTATGGAGGTTATTAACGGGAATTCATGTATTTGTGGTATTCCCCTATGAGAAATATCCACCCATTACTGTTTTTTTTTTAATCAATTTTATCATAAAATGCACTTTTTGTCATAAAACAGTTAAAACAAGCGGGTATAAAAATTGCATCTTCCCTTGAACCTTTGAAGTTCCAATTGGACGTCCTCAAAGAGACAGTTCCACAATCCAACTTTTATGTTTTGCCGATAATTAAGGAGCTCTTCTCAACCCCTCTTTACTAATATGTTTTGATTTCATTGATGTTAGGATTATCACTTCCAATTCACCAGTTCAGGACTCACCAATATCAATTAAAGACCAGAGACCTTGGCCTCGCCATCTTACGCCAGACCTGATGATTTCTGAAGTAATAGTTTTAGTACAGAACAAGTTTTTGTGGGGAGGTTAAACGATCAAATATATATGAAGGTGGAGTCACTAACCTGTTTTCAGTACCTTTCCAGTTCAGGTGCTAGTAATTTGCCGTCGTCATTTTTATTTTCAAGTTTTGTTTTCTCGCAGTTGACATGAACGAAATAGTAACGATGTTAACATGCCACACAAGAAATCAAAGACGTGAACACATCAGTATGAAGTTACCATATATGAAAACAATACTATATTGTTTTATAGGAGATTGCAATAAGCACTGGGTAAACTAAGCTCTGTACACGGCCTTTTATTTCAGGCTGTGTACCCAACCTCACTCTCCTCTTATACCTCTTTCCGTCCTCCCCTATTTTAGTCGATTTGATTCAGTTTTATTTCGGCTTCCTTTATTGCTACATTTGGTTCCACTTTTGCATCGTTAAGTATACGAGGTCTCGTGTCTCTCCGTGAGAGGAACGAACTGTGTTCTTGCCAGTCTTCATTTGCAAATGTTTTTTTTTTTTTTTTTTTTTTTTTTTTTTTTTTGAAGAGGAGAAAGCAGGCACGGTCTCTGTTCATTTTTCTCCTTTTTTATTTCGCTTTCTTCGGTGGTTTCATCTCTGTCGTGGAATTTATTTTTCATTTTGTATTCTCGTAGGTGTATGTGGGATGGAAAGCACCTGGTCTTTGGGCATTTACTTAGGTCTGCCTGATAATTTGCTTCCGTGATAACTTGACGCCACTGTTAGAATGCAGAAAATGCTTTGTTCAGTACGTTCCGAAAAACTTTCTTAGTATATTTATATGTATATATATATATATATATATATATATATATATATATATATATATACACACTATATATATATATACACACACACACATATATATATATATATATATATATATATATATATATATATATATATATTATATATATATGAATAACTTGATCACGAAAATATAAAACGTGATGCTATGTATAAACAAAGGGTAATGCCCACGGTGGAGAATGAAAAACGATAACTGCCAAGCTCTTTCTATCTTAACGACCCTTAACTGTGTTTCTCTGTGTTCTGATCAGTCTTGCCTTAAGTAAAGGGTCGTTAAGACCGAAAGATCATGGCAGATCTTGGTAATTATTTCGATTTCTACTAGATTAGGTTGTTTTTATACATGTATCCTCCTGTTGCATTTAGCTGATTAATTTCTGAGTATAGGTAATGAGAGAGAGAGAGAGAGAGAGAGAGAGAGAGAGAGAGAGAGAGAGAGAGAGAGAGAGAGAGAGAGCTGTCTTGTAAACATATTCGTTATTATAGCAAAAAAACTCTAGGAGAGCTAGAGAAGGAGCTTAAAAACGATTCTCTGTATGCTCGAATAGCTCGTTTTCATTCTCTCTCTCTCTCTCTCTCTCTCTCTCTGTAAGGAGCTGCTCCGGTATGTGTTGCACATTTTTCTTTGATCAGGTAATTAACTAGGTGTTCCTTTCTATACTGGCAAAGCTAGCTTCTCTGAAAAGAAAGTTAATTAAGGTCCAGAATTGGACTCCGACTTCCACAAAAGCCATTTCCTCCTTAGACTGTGTTTTGAGATGATTATTACGGCTATTAACCTCATTAAACCATGCGGCTTCTTAATGGAATTATCATTATCCTTATGATCAGTATTAGTGTCTGTTATTATTTTGACTGAGTACTACAGTTTTTAGGGTTGTGTTGGTAATGATATTAGTCAGTTATTCTTGTTAATAGTTTTAAGATGCCAATTTAACTAACAGGAAACAGTTTTAATAATTTTTTTTGCATGGTCTATGATTGCAGATGCACGGCCAAAGTACATTTACCTTTTATTTTGCCGGTTTGTATTCGGATTTACTATTCCCCAAACAATTCTGTTGTCTCCGTAGGGTTTCAGTGCCGTCAGTCAGCCTCGCCCGGTGCTCTGTAGGCAATACTCAAGGTTCTTTGCAATTCGTTCGGCCCCTAGCTGCACCCCCTTTCGTTCTTTTTATTGTACCTCCGTTCATATCTTTCTGGCATCTTACTTTCCACCATATCCTATCAATTGTTTCATAGTACAATCACGAGGTTTTCCTCCTTTTACACCTTTCAAACCTTTACTTTCAGTCTCCTTTTCAGCGGTGAATGACTTCATAGGTCCCAGCGGTTGGCCTTTGGCTTAAATATTCCAGTTCCAACCGTTCTGTTACATTATTCTAGGTTATGTACAATTCGGGCTGATACTCTTAAGACTAGAAGGGTGAATCCTTCGCAAAAATTGAGGCGACCCTCTTGAATTTAGGTGGTAGAAAGAACAGTGCCCACCAAGAGTGCACAGCGGCCTCCATGCTTGCCCTTCGGTTGTCAGGTTCAGTTTCCATTCAGAACGTCACTTTTGATGAATACAGGAGCATTCAGGGTCAAGGTCAGACGTGATTTTTCCTCCCATTTATTCTTTACTGCACTGTGGACTCGGTCGAAGCGTCTATCGTTATGGCTTTTCTTTTTTATTTTTTTATTTTTTGTCTTGAATTTTTCCTTGTCATTTCTCGAAAAAGCGAATCATTTATAGTACTGTGACGTGAGGTAATTGACTACGTTTGTTGGTTAAACTTCGGAGACGCAATTCTGTAAGTCACCGTGTAGTGTAACTTGCCTAAACAATACTGCTATGTTTGTATAATATACAAACTCAAAATCCCTCATTATAGTTCGGGTATTCTTTGGATATTTAAATATATTTTAGGCCGAAAATCCTGATTCATACTGATATCTGACCAGAGTAATTTGATATCTTGGGAAAATACTTGTTTACAAATATAACTGACTGTTTCGAAAAAAATTTTTCTTTATGTTGTCATTTGTAATCTGATTTTCCATTAGACTAGTGTAGTTGTCCTTTGTGAAATCCTCTCTTGAAACATTGCAGAATTAAATTCAAGTCTAAAATTTCCACTTGTCTCTCTTCCTTTCTCCCCTTCATTATCAGTTTCACTTATTACCTGCGCACCATTAATCTCCGGTTCATTTATTTTCCTGTCAGGCGTTTAGCATCATTATGACCTTGGAAGAAGTTGTGCCGCAAAATACAACCGAATTAAGGATATGACCATCGATCATACTTACGAGCTCCGGTTCTCTCTTGACGTTTGCGAATAATTCTGCTCCGAGTTGATATCAGTCTCGAGGAAAGCAACGAATTATGTCTTAAACCGAGATGGTCGTGAAT
>NC_087216.1:12116261-12126261 GCF_015104395.2 Macrobrachium nipponense | reverse complement strand
TCGGATGTGATTCTGGGGTTTTCCTCTCTCTTCTCTCCTCATCTCTTCTCTCCGTCTTCTCCTCTCTCTCTCTCTCTCTCTCTCTCTCTCTCTCTCTCTTCATAAGAACTCTGAGAAAAACTTTGTGTTCGGGTCTGCACCGTTTGTTTGGGTACGTGTGTGAATAGTTGTCTCAAACTCAATAAGTCGTTTTAATTATTTTAAAGCAATGTTTTTGTGCGTCATGTTTTGATGCATGATAATCATTCATCATCTTCTTCTTCTTCTTCTTCTTCTTCTTATTATTATTATTGTTTTTATTTTTTTTTTTTTTTTTTTTTTTTTTGTTTTTTTTTTTTTTTTTGCTCTATCACAGTCCTCCAATTCGACTGGGTGGTATTTATAGTGTGGGGTTCCGGGTTGCATCCTGCCTCCTTAGGAGTCCATCACTTTTCTTACTATCTGTGCCGTTTCTAGGATCACACTCTTCTGCAATGAGGCCCGGAGCTACTTCAGGCCTCTAGTTTTTCCAGATTCCTTTTCAGGGATCTTGGGATCGTGCCTAGTGCTCCTATGATTATGGGTACGATTTCCACTGGCATATCCCATATCCTTCTTGATTTCTATTTTCAGATCTTGATACTTATCCAATTTTTTTTACCCTCTCTTTCTGCTTCAGACTCTGGTGTCCCATGGTATTGCGACATCAATGAGTGATACTTTCTTCTTGACTTGTCAATTAACGTCACGTCTGGTCTGTTTGCACGTATCACCCTATCCGTCCTGATACCATAGTCCCAGAGGATCTTTGCCTGATCGTTTCCTATCACTCCTTCAGGTTGGTGCTCGTACCACTTATTACTGCAAGGTAGCTGATGTTTCTTGCACAGGCTCCAGTGGAGGGCTTTTGCCACTGAATCATGCCTCTTTTTGTACTGGTTCTGTGCAAGTGCCGGGCATTCACTTGCTATGTGATTATGGTTTCATTTTTTCGTATTGCACTTCCTACATATGGGAGAGATGTTATTTCCGTCTATCATACTTGAACATATCTGGTTCTTAGGGCCTGATCTTGTGCCGCTGTTATCATTCCTTCAGTTTCCTTCTTTAGCTCTCCCCTCTGTAGCCATCGCCAATTGTCATCGCTGGCTAGTTCTTTAGTCTGTCTCATGTATTGTCCGTGCATTGGTTTGTTGTGCCAGTCCTCTGTTCTTTCTGTCTTTCTCCTGTCTCTGTATATTTGTGGGTCTTCGTCTACTTTTATTAGTCCTTCTTCCCATGCACTCTTTAGCCCACTCGTTTTCACTGGTTTTCAGATATTGCCCCAGTGCTCTGTTTTCGATGTTGACGCAGTCCTCTATACTTAGTAGGTCCTCTCCCTCCTTCCTTTCGTGTTATGTATAGTCTGTCCGTATTTGCTCTTGGGTGTAGTGCTTTGTGTATTGTCATTTGTTTCTGGTTTTCTGATCTATGCTGCGGAGTTCTGCCTTCGTCCATTCCACTATTCCTGCGCTGTATCTGATTACTGGCACTGCCCATGTGTTTATGGCTTTTATCATATTTCCGGCGTTGAGTTTTGACTTGAGTATCGCCTTGAGTCTCTGCATATATTCTTTCTGATCGTGTCCTTCATCTCTTGGTGTTTTATATCTCCTCCTTCCATTATTCCCAGGTATTTGTATCCCGTCTCATCTATGTGTTTGATGTTGCTCCCAATCTGTTAGCTTTATCCCTTCAGTTCTCGTTACTTTGCCTTTTTGTATGTTGACTAAGGCGCATTTTTCTATTCCAAACTCCATCCTGATGTCCCCACCCCGATACAATCCTTACAGTCTGGATTAGGTATCTATTTCCTTGATGCTCTTACCATACAGCTTGATGTCTCCATGAACATCAGATGGTTGATTTTGTTGCCTCTTTTCTTGAGTTGGTACCCGGCATCCATCTTCTGTAGTACTTTTGTCATGGAATCATGGCTACTACGAAGAGTAGTGGGGACAGTGAGTCGCCCTGGAAGATCTCTCTCCTGATATTAACCTCTGCTAGTCTTATTCCAGAGCTTGTAAGTATTGTATTCCAGTTGCGCATTGTATTTTTGAGGAAGCTGATGGTATTTTCCTCTGCCCATATATTTTTTCAGGCATTCTATTAGCCATGTGTGTGGTATCATGTCGAAGGCTTTCTTATAGTCTATCCATGCCATGCTTAGGTTGGTTTTCCTTCTCCTACTGTTCTTCATTACCATTTTGTCTATCAGGAGCTGGTCTTTTGTGCCCCTACACTTCCTTCTGCAGCCTTTCTGTTGGTGGGGGATGGTGTTTTGTCTCCTCTAGGTAGTTGTATGCCTTTCACTGATGATACCTGTTAGTAACTTCCACATTATTGGTAGGCAGGTGATAGGCCTGTAGTTACTGGTCTATTTCCGTTACTCTTGTCTTTTTGTACTAAGGATGTCTTCCTGTGGTCATCCATTTGGGTGCTTGGTGATTTGAGATACATGCTGGAGTTGTTCTGCTATTCGTGGGTGTAGGGCCTTGAAGTTTTTGAGCCAGTATCCATGGACTTCATCGGGACCTGGGGCTTTCCAGTTGGCATTTTCTTTAGTTGTGTCTTACTGTGTCTGTTCGTTGATCTCTGTGAATCTTTGTTTTATTCTCCCTGTTTCTTCTTCTTTGACTTCCTGGGGGCCATGTTGCATGTTTGTTGTGTGATACCGGATTGCTCCATATGTTTCCCCAGAGTCTCTTACATTGGTTCGGCTTCAGGAATTTCCTGGGTGGTTTGTCTTCCCCTCTTAGTTGGCTGTATAGGTTTTTGCTCTGGTTGGTGTTCCGAATAGTTTGTTCTGTTGGTATCCCTTATTCCTGTTCATGTACGTTGGATCTTGTGTGCTTTGGCCTTAAGCCTCTGTTTTACATCTTCTATTGTTGTTGGTTTAGTCCCCTCTCTTGTACTTTGTATTTCTCGTTGAGTTCCTCCCTTGTTTTTCTTGCTTCTTAGCCTTTTTTCTGCCATCTCTTTCAGTTTACTCAAGTCAGACTTCATCACCATGATTTGCTTTTCCAGGGCGCCTTTTCCAAGGAGGTTGCTGTTTTGGTTTCTGTTGGGTTGGTTGTGACGGTGGTGTTGTTGTTTCGAATCCCCATCAGTTCTGCTACTCAATTATTTATTATTATTATTGAGTTATTGTTTATTCTTGATTAGTTATTATTTATTATTAGTTATTATTCTTATTATTATTAGATAAATGGTAATGAAGTGGTAAGAACTACAGGGGATATGACGCCAAGTGACAAATGAAGAAGGAAGTTGCAGAAGATAAATAAATAGGATGAAGTAAAACTTGGCATAATGATAAAAAATTAAAAAAAAAGATGATGCAAAAATAAAGGCATGAATAACAGTGAACGAGGAAGAGGTGGCAAATGCTCTAAATTATGCAACATGCAGATTGAATAAATAAAAGAATGTTGCGGAATATAGGATACATATGGAGAGAGAGAGAGAGAGAGAGAGAGAGAGAGAGAGAGAGAGAGAGAGAGAGAGAGAGAGAGAGAGAGATTTACAATGAAGAGATGATTAACATCATCCCTAAATTAACATGTTTTTTTTTTCTAAATTAACTTTTGAAAGTGGATGTAAACATACTGCAAATTTCACCAAAGCAACAAGACATTTACTTTCCTGTTTATTTATTTATTTATTTGTTTCTATTAACTTCAAACTATAGAAGCCTTCTGGTCTGCTGAGCATCATTGCTATCCATTGCCATTCACAACTGGCACATAAGGTAAGTTACAAGTATATAGTATATAGTCTCCCCAAGGCAAGATCAGTTGGTAGTGTATTTCATCTGGCCATACTCTCCTTCACATTTATTTATGTATTTGTTTATTTATTTATTTATCATCTTTTCTTAGAATTGGTTTCTGGAGGATGGTTTCCCGTTGAAGTCCTCGTAGGTTTATAGTCTGCTGACCCTGTCCACAAGGGTTTTCTGTTGAAGATTCAAAGAAAGAAAGAAAGAAAGAAAGAAAAGAAAGACACTGGCATTGCTCTGGATATTTCTACGCAATCTAGTCCAACTCCCTGTTGTTCATGTTTACCTTGTCACACCTCCGCCTACACGGGTTTAAGGGTGTAAGTCAACTTGATACAAACATATGCATGAAGGGAGATTATCCGCCTTTTTGTCTGTCTTTCAGTGTGTTTATCAAATTTACCTTGTCAGAGCATCATCTCCTCCACGGTTGAAGGATTTTGCAACGAAATGGTAAATAGGTAGACCATTATGCATAGTTGTGTATGAAGGGTGAATATGCGTCCGTGTCTGTCCGTCAGCACGTTTATCACTCTCTCATTGTCATTGTAACGTCTGTAAGGTTATAGGGACTTTGATTAAATTTTGTACCAAGGCAAATCACCATACTTAGATGAGCATTAAAGGCGTTTGTTTCTCTGTCCGTCTGTCAGTGTGACTGTCACACTTATTTTGTCGTTGAAAAAAAAACTAGGTTGATGTGATTATAATCAAACCAATAACTGATCTCTTCTTTTTGGGTTTCTTATCACTTTCTGTTACTTCTTTCAAATGAACAGCATGTTCTTTGGAAGCATGAATTTCAAGTCAATGGCCTCGGTGAGCTTGTTCCATATCAATAGGGCTCATCTTCTCTATACTACTACTTACTACTACTACTACTTACTTACTACTACTACTACCACCAATAATAATAATCTAAATAATAATAATAATAATAATAATAATAATAATAATAATAATAATAATAATATGTTAATGTCTGTATCCATACAGGCTCTAGAGGCAGTCTTCATGCGTATCAATATCAGTTATAATTATCGAAGTATATATGCTTTTTTATTACGATTCTCATGAGAACAAAGTGCATCGATGTTAAAGAAATAAATAAATATAAATTCGTCCGCGCGCGCGCGCGTGTGTGTGTCAGTATGGGTCTCGTGTGTATCTTGTCATTCCATCTCATCCTACGCATTTGAAGGGATTTCAGCCGAATTCAGTACCATTGTGCTTTGATGTGTATGGAGGCTGGTCGTTTGTCTTTCTGTCCCTCTACGTCCACCACTACTATACTTTACTTGTAAGTTTTAAAGTGACCAGACGAAAGATTGCAGATGTTTTACCACACACATTTTGTTGCGAGAGAAATCGTCCGATTTTTCTGTCCCAACAACTATGACTATGTCTTTAACATATTATGAAACTAGTCAGAATTATCTTAGAAAGTTTAACAGTACCCTTCATTGATCAGTAAAGCACAGAATTACATAGGAACATAGAATTACATAGGAACATAAAACTTTACAGGGAGAGATTCTATCAGGATCCTGAATCTTCTGCAATCATTATTTATTAATTTTTTTTTTCAATTAATGCCGCTGTTTCATTGTCGCTAAGTTAGGATACGTACAGAATATTATAATTACGATTGCTAGGGAACCTCATCGCTTCTGTAGCTTGAATTGTACTTCGGAGATTTGTGTTCCTAAATTCATTGGATTTGGGAGTAACGGCGCCTTTTGATACTCCCCTCCCTTTCCCCACTCCACTCAACCATCACTGTACCACTGCTATCGATGTCTGGTCAGTCCTCACGTCTTAACACAATTCAGTATAACCTAACAATGCATGGTGGAAAGTATACTTCTAAGTTTCCCTGAAAGATATTTTTATCCTTTCTCGCGCATCGGTGTCAAAGGAATGAAGGCTTAGTTCTACCAAGAACATTGCGAACTTCACGACTTAATAATGTATTGCACGACCCACAGAATAGCTTACTCAGTTGAACCTTGATTTATATAGTCCATTATAGAACCTCGGCTCCTGTTTCCTAAATTCCAACGCCATTTGCCATTATTTTAACTGAAGATGGTCGTTTTTAGCGCGTTTGTGGAAAGATCTCCCTTAAGTGGTGCCGATGTATCAGCAAGGCGTTGTGGATTATGCTGTTATGATGTTATCATAAGTTTTATTTTAACAGCACTGTCATTTATTTCTGTTTTATGAAATGATTAGTGTGACCAAGGAAATAGCTTCGTAGAGTCAGCGTTGCGAGCCTCGCTTAAGTTCTCTGTATTTTTTTTTTTCCGCTTACACGGGGAGTAAGCCTACAAACTACTTTGTTGTTGGTGTTGTTGTTGTTGTTGTTGTTGTTGTGGGTTAGGAAAGGTCTGAAAAAAGGTGTTTCGCGTCGGGTTAAAGATACAGGAGTTTTAAGATTGAATATTCATGATTTATTAGAATGAAAATGTAAAAAATAGATAATGTGCATGTTAAACAGTACAGAAAAGTAATTTCTAATCAAATATAGCATATTTATTTTAATTTTCGTTGGTGAAACAAGGCTCTATTTGGCCGTAGATTTTATAACTTTTAATTCACGTTAAATTAGCAATAGTATAATGTTTACAACTCATGCGTGAGCAGAAAATCTTGCACGCGTCCCGAGTAAGCAGGAGGTCGGATAACGCCTTGTTTTTACTCTGGTACGAAATATGAAATAGTGGGGAGTAATTGCGTGAAAGAAACGGAAGAGGTGTCATCTTTTGGAAAACCAGCCTCCTCTGATGTAAGTTAACTGAAGTTAGACAGATAGAAATTAAGACTTTCTATAGAACAATTCTCTTTGTATTGTATTTACAATTTTGCTATATTAAGGTATTAATTTATTTTTTCTTTTCTAATAACTGGTCACTTTGCACTGTATTTCGTTTTACCTTCTGTTACTTTCAAATGAACATTATATTCTGTGGAAACTTGAATTTCAAGTCAATAGCCTTTGTGAGCGTGCTCCATATGAATAGGGTTCATCTTCGGAATAGTAATAACCAATAATAAATTTATATCGGTAAACACCTACTGTGTCCATACAGGCTTCAGGCAGGCAGCCTTCCTGCGTATCATTGTCAGTTATAATTATCAGTTTATCTGCTTTTTTTTATAGCGATTTTCATGAGAACAAAGGGAGTTCATGATTTGTTTTTATTTATGTTTTCCGAATCAGCCTTTGACGAATCCTCGATACTTTTCCTCTTTGTTCTTAATGACCAGAGTACAGAAATGCATTTTGCAATCTGAAGTAAAAACTGAACTCACTTCAAACGTGTTTTCAAATGGACTAGATCAGAGAACGCCAGCAATTGTTTATCGTGTTTTCTGTTTTCTGACGTCTTTTTCTCTCGTTAGCGCCGTGACAAAGAAAATGAATAATATTTTTTCGTGTGGCAGTCGTTTATCGGAAATGAAAGCGTATATATTCAGCCTCCCTTCCCCCCCAACCCCTTACCCCCACGAAAAAGAAAAAAAAGAAAAAGAAAAAAAAAAAAACAGAAAACAGCACCTGTGTGTTCTGGGCTCGCTTCGTCCGAATACGGAGAATGTATGTTTTGGGGGGAAAATTTTTTTTGAATGGTAATTGTTTTCTATTCGAGAACAACTAAAATTATGAGTCATTTTCGAACGCCGATGTTGACTCCAATTGATGTCCTGTGATTCCTTTGTTATGGATATATCTGTTAGAGCTATTTTTTGCGCCCTGTTGTTACCTGTTGATGATGGGCGATTAGCTCTTCTGTCAGATAACAAAAGGTGTTATTGTTATCTGTATGAAATTTCACGCTGTAGGAAGGCTGCGTCTGTACGTAGCCTGCGCGTGTAGATATGTTATTATTATTATTATTATTATTATTATTATTATTATTATTATTATTGAACTAAGGAACGTAACGAGGCTATAATATTGACGATTAAAAGCCACAGTAGAGGTAAAAATATATTTTTGTACAATGCTAAAATTACTAGGAGAGACTTTCGGATACGGCTCCGTTACTCTTCAGTCTTATTATTATCAGTGAAATAAATGCTTTTTTCCATGTCACTACTTTTTACATATTGACTTTGCGCATGATACTGTGTTTCGTATAATGGGTTATATAATTTCTTCAGATCGGCTCTTCATTGTTATTTAAAGAATGATACCATCTTATTAAGAATTTATCACTCTCATATATTTTTTATCCTGAAGTACTGTTTGATGCCATTTTTTTTAGGAGTATGTATGGCAAATCAAACCGCTTAATTAGTACCTTTCATTATCGTCTTTTGATATCCGTTGTCATAATATTGTTGCATTCTTATCACGCCTAGTTAACGAAGCCTATAGTTAACCATCCGCTTTGATGCATGTACTGGAATTCATATACGTGCAAACAGCGCCCGGCGCTGCGGGTGTGACGGGCCTATATTGCCTGCGCCGGGAATCCGAAGGGCGAATTGGGGCGTGTATTATTGCCAGCTGTTAATTATTGTAGTTAATTCTTATGCTGCGTTATGCAGCGCGAATCAATTACGGAAACTATACTCTCTCTCTCTCTCTCTCTCTCTCTCTCAGTGGTTTCTGTGTATTTCGTGGGTCAAACTTCCCGAAGCTGTTAGATTATTTGAATAATCCTCTGTTATTGAGTGTAGTTCTACTTTATATTTTTCATGGATTGTATATAATATATGTTCTTTTTTAGAGGCGTTTTATTTGTTGTAATATTGGATGTTTTGCATTTTAATTTTATAGTACTCGAAGCTATATCAGATTGTGCTTCGCTTATCTTTGCATATATATATATATATATATATATATATATATATATATATATATATATATATATATATATATATATATAGCCGCAGGAATAACTTGAAAAGATGTCAAGTACTTTCACGTAATTAACGCATCTTCGGGTCACAAAAAGTACTTGACACTCTTTCGGGACTTTTTCAGCCAATAAATAAACAAATCGCACGTATATTTTTTATTATATATATATATATATATATATATATATATATATATATATATATATATATATCAGGGTTAAGCTCTTAAAAATAGTGCTTTCTTATTTCAAGTGTTTTCAATCCAGGAAAGAAATGATACAGCGGAAAATTTATGCCTCAATGAAGAAGGTAGTATTTTCTATTGCAGAGGTATAAATTCTTTGTGGATGATTCAGTTTCCCTTCGTGTCACAGCTTTCGGTGCTTTTATTGAAAACGGGACGGAGCGAAAGTACTCTACGTGTTTTTTTTTCTATTAAAAATAGGAAGGGTAAATATTTCAGGAAACATTTTGATACAATTTTTTCCATTAATCTTACGCAAGTTTGCACCCACTGTGATTTCTGTCAGTTTGCGATATATGGAAACTCTCTCTCTCTCTCTCTCTCTCTCTCTCTCTCTCTCTCTCTCTCTCTCTCTCATATGTTTGTAATATATATATATATAATGTATAATGTAATAGTGTGTTGTCTCCATATATACATATAATAATATATATATATATAAATATATATATATATATATATATGTGTGTGTGTGTGTGTGTGTGTGTGTGTGTAATTTAATATAATATAATGTAATTTTTACTTCCTTTTACTGAAATGTAAATTTCCCCCAAGTAAATTAAATATTATGTGCGGATTCCGTAGAGATTTCACAAATGTTAATTTTTGTTTGTGTGTGATGGACTAACATCTCTATGGTCGTAAGCCTTTTTTCCTTTGAAATGTATTGTTTTACTGAATGGAAGTAAGTCGATATACTTATATAACTGTCTTTTTCTCATTCTTCTCCATTATATTTTTTTTTCATCATGTGTTTATGTTGAATTGAATTTAATTGAATACCAGTATTTTTGGTCCTTCTGTATTCTTTTGTTTTCACATACTTTACAGTACTAGCGGGGGGAGAAATTTCATGTTATGATTGAAATGTTAATGGTATGGAGGTGATGAGTAGAATTTGGGAATTCACTCACTGAAAGCTGATTTTATTGAAATACTCGGCAGCTCCGTTTGAGGTTATTTTTTTTTTTTTTTTTTTTTTTTTTATCGATATAAAGGTTTCGGTGGAATAATACATTTGAGCTCTCTGTTTAGTTTGCCCACTATACTCTGTTTTTTTTCATCTGTCCACCCGCCTGTGGTGTTTT